>NC_056728.1:1415734708-1415777208 GCF_019279795.1 Protopterus annectens | reverse complement strand
ATTTATTTATATATATATATATATATATATATATATATATATATATATATATATATATATATATAGCGAGAGAGAGAGAAAGAGACATAGCTCATGTTTAAATTGTGAAGGTATACAAGTCACATAGGTATAGTGTCTCTCTCTCTCTCTCTCTGTCTCTCTCTCTCTCTATGTGTATATGCAAACACACAAGCACACACACACACACACACACACACACACACACACACACACACATACGCATATACATATGTATATAATATGTAATACAAGCAAGCACATACACAGAGGCTCATACATATGGAGATATATATATATATATATATATGGGTCTACTTCTGATTGTCGAAAACACACTTTATCGAAAAACAGAAGATCGAATCCATTTAAGCGAAAGTGCACTAAATCAAAAGTGCACTTTCTCAAAAGCCAGTTCTCCAAAAGCATATTACAGTGGGAATAAAGAAATACATCTTTTTCCTCACTGTAGTGTGATCTCAGAGTTAGCATATTTAAGTAGGGAGGGTGTGGGGGATGGGGGTGCAGGGGTGCTTGCCCCCCATGTAAAATACTGTTTAAAGTAGTTTTTTTTGGGGGGGGGGGTTTCAGTTCGGAGAACCGGCTTTTGTGAAAGTGCACTTTCGATGTAGTGCACTTTTGCTGTAATGGGTCTCGATGTTTCTTGTTTGACAATCTGAAATTTCGATCAAGAAACATAGACCCATATATATATGTATATATAATATATATATATATATATATATATATATATATATATATATATATATATATATATATATATGTATATATATATATATATATATATATATATATATATATATATATATATATATATATATATATATATACACACACATACAGAGAGAGAGAGAGAGATAAGTACACTTAAATATAGAAGTACACACACAGATACATAAACACACACACAGACACACATAGACACACACACACACACACACACACACACACACACACACACACACATATATATATATATATATATATATAAATATATTTGACATGAATTTTCACCCTCTTTTTATGTGGATATGTGTGCATATATGAGCGGTGCAGTGGGCAGTGGTTAGCATTGTCGCCTCACAGCAAGAGTTTCTCCGGTTCAATTCTCAGCTGGGATGCCTACTGTGCAGAGCCGGCATGTCATCCATGGGTTTCTTCTGGGTACCCCAATTTCCTCCTACATTCCAAAGATATGCATCTGGAGTGTTTCCCACTGGGAATGGACTCAAATGTAAAAAAAAAAAATTAAACTTTATTGTCATATGTACAAGAGACAGCGTCATTAAGTACAATGAAATTCTTATTCTGCAAATCCTTCAGCAACATATATAAAACAACAAAGAGACAATAATGTAAATATCAATCAATGTGTTGGATATATGCGTATGTATACACACACACACACACACACACACACACACACACATATATATATATATATATATATATATATATATATATATATATATATATATATATATATATATATATATATATATATATATTTAGCTAGACATAAATGTATAAACATATATATATATATATATATATATATATATATTTATATATATATATATATATATATATATATATATATATATATATATATATATATATATATAAAAGTTTCATGCTAGATGTCCATGGTGATGTGTGCGAGCTGAGGTAAAGACTTGTGTCCACCACCCTGAACCACCTGCTTTAACAGACCATTGACCAAAAGTGAACAGGCCATGCCTATTTACTCGGACCACTGTGTTCAGCTCTTGCTATATGTTTTGCAGTTGCTGTATAATCCATATTACCTGTTAACACCTCTAATTAATTTTCCAGTACATCATTGGGACACACTCACTACCTTTTACTCCTTTCCATTTTTTCCATTCTCTTCCTGATATTATTCCTCACAACAGATTTCTACCCTGCTGTACTATTTTCTATTAAATATTTTTCTTCTAGCCTACCTTATTCCCTATTGTATTCCTCGGTCTTCATTCTTATTTACTCCTAATAACCCCTTTTGGTTGTGGCATCTTTCCTGCAGTCTACCTAATCTGGACCTGTAAATCTCCCATGCAAATGATCAGTAGTTATAGTAATTACCATTAAACTAAAATTTAGCTTGTGCTTACTGATTGTTTTTCTTGACACTCGTGCATTTGTGACTGGGTTCTGTCCGCTCTCTTCACCCTACCCTGAAATCTTACCCACCCCCACTACTTCTAGACTTATACCTCCCAAACCCCTCCCCCTAATCAAACCAACCAATCAAAACATTCTCTGGCCTATATATCACTGCCCCTTCCCCATAAGAACTTCCATCCTTACACTACATTCTACAACCAAAACCACTTTCTTTTCACCCTTAGCTACAGCCACCTCCTTGTATATTGCTACCACCACTAATCACAACAAAATGTTTCAAAACCCCATGCCCCCTCAATGCTAACACTCTTAAACCACCTATCTTTAGCTTTTCTTTTTCTACTCCAACAAATAAGCTATCATACATCCAATATCAATTCCCATATCACTTCCATAACATCATCCACCACCATTCCTCACAACACAAAAAGATTATCTAACATACCCTTTCTAAAAATAAAACTTTCACAGTATAATTCCAAAATCACTAAGCCTCATTACTATATATTTAAATTCCCTTGTATACTCAAACAACTGTCCACTACATTTCATTAATCTCCCTCTCTGATGATCTTCATCCTAATCCAGTCCCAATCTCTACCCCTTACTACCTCTCCTAACCCTACAAACTAAGCGCGGGATAAAAAGGTCTAGTTACCAGGCAGTTATTCTCATTTATTTCTGCTATTATCATTTTTAGAAGGCTTGTTTTCAGTGAAACTGGTACGTTTTATTTCAATCCTACAAACTCATCACATAGCATGAATCTGAAATTCATTACCCTCAGTTTTCGAAGCATTTGCAGCAAAATCTCATACTTTCATGCTTGAGTTGCAATACATCCACCTGATTTCTTAGCTGCCACAGAAACCTGGCTAAAATCTAATGTAAAAGATGTTAAAATACTCTCCCCAGGATATAATTTAATTTGACTAGACAGATTACATAAAATGCAGGTAGAATTGCCTTATTCTACAATAGTCTCTTCACTGTTACTAACCACTCTGGTCACATCTCTAAATTCAATAACGCTGAACTGCTCATAACTATCCTAAAAATAACAATGCAAAGAACCTGTGTATAGTAGTCATTTACATCACCCCAGTTAAGACATCCCAACACTTGAAAATATCCTGTAGTGGATTTCTATAAATATCTCTTATGAAACGATCATTCTTGGTGATGTCAACATAAATTGGCTAGCTCTTACCTCTACCTTTCCCACTGCCTCTATATATTATTACAACTTCTCTCAACAAGTAGCAACCCCAAAAAGCTACAATGAAAACAGCACACAAGGATCAACCTTAGACTGGATTCTACACAACTAGGTACCCTTCCTAACACTCTTAGTGATCACCTGACATCCTATACTATTAGAATATCAAAACATATTCCTAGTCCACATGTATAGAAGACTATCTAGAACCTAACCAACTTCAATATACAGACCTTTTTGAGCATATTAAAATCTATTAAATAGTCAACCTTTAAAACTCTTTCTCTTAGTGAAGCTGTATATCTCTTTAAGAACAAATTCCTAACCATTATGAATAGCTTAGCTGCCACTTGGACTAAACAAATCAAAACCAATCATGCCCCATGGCTATCATAAGCCACCAAACAATTAATGTCACTAAGATAGTATAGTTGTCAATGTCATCTATGGGAACAGGAGCTTGAAAATTATTTATTCCATCCCTTAGGAGGTTACAATTAGCTTTGATGAAATTGTTTAGCCTGATTTCACCTAAGAGGGGTCCAGGTGTTATAGGTACTTCAAAGGTGAGTGATTTGTGATCAGATTTAACCAGTGAGGGTCCTATACTTGTGGTGGTACAATGGTCACCCATGTTGGTGAGGACCAGGTTGAAAATATTTGAGGTTGCATACTATTTGTTCCAGGGCATTAGCGTTAACAAAGTCCAGGAAACTTTGTACAAGCATGTTGGTACTCATATAAGTTTCCCTGTCAGTGGAGGGATAGTTAAAATCGCCCATGACCAGAGTATTTGGTTGTAATTTGATTGACTCAAGTAGGTCCATATAAGCAGCATGGGTATCTTGGTTCATTGGAGGGGGCCTGTATCTAATGATAACTTGAAGGAGGATCTTACCCACAGTTAGTTGAACTTGGAGTAGCTCCATGGAGTTTTCCTGTCTAACCAGTGTAGAGGTGTATTTATCTTTGATGAAGATAGATACTCCTCCTCCTTTGGCTCTCACACATTCATTTTGCAGTATGAAAGTATGGAAGGCCTTGTAGCCTTGCAAGGGTGGGGTACCCTCTGTGGACCTGAACCAATTTTCTGACATTTCACAGATGTCAACATCCTCCAGGGAAAAAAGTGCTTCCCGAGAGTGCAGTTTCTGATTAAACTCCTAGCATTTAGCAACATAACCTTTAGTTTATTTGTGAGTGATATTTTCACATCAGAAATTTCCTTCTTGAGGTCTTGCCTAAAAAGGCATTATGGAGTAGGCAAGTGCCTTAGCCAATAAGCAAAAGCCTAGAGGTGACAGGTGAAGACCATCTCTGGCAAAGCAACATGGTCTATCAACCATTTCATCCCAGGCTGACAGGAACTGGATTGCCTTAGAATGACACCAGAAACTAAGCCAATTGTTGAAGTCAATAATTTTTTTTTATATTGTGGTATCATCCTAGGTGAAGGTAGAATGCTGCTCAAGGCTAGAGACATACCTGCCTGGGACACATATTCATAGAGCTCAATCATGTCTCTCTTGAGGTATGTCTCAAGTCATTCACACTAACATGAAGTACGACATAGTCATAACGGTACTTGTTGTTGAGAGAATTGCGTGCATGTGTGATCTGGCACCCGATAGACAGCTGATCGTAACCTTCTCCTTGTCCAGCTTGATGAGTGGGACATCTGTGTATCTCACAATGGAGTCACCTATGACTAAAGAATTTCATTTAGATGTGCTTTGTCTTAGGGGCCTATTTGATGAGACACTGGTACTTGTGTTTTTATGTGTATTGAGTGCTGTAGGTGCTGTATTAGGTATTGCATGTTTGTGTTTGGAAGGTCTCTGGTGTTTAGGTAGGTTTCTGGTGAGTACCTCTGCATGTGGCGGTTTATGTGTTGAGTGCATGGTTTGTGTAGGAGGTGTAGTATGTGAGCTGGCAACCTGTTCAGTGTTACTGTTCTGTGCATGAAAGATCAAGGATTCCAGATTCTTAGTAGTTTTTTTAGGAGTAGAAGGTTGTCAGTGTATATGAGGCGGTTGGTACACTGCCTCAGGATACCCATGTTAATCAGGTGGTTAGGAGAAATGGAAGGAAACTAAGAAAATGGAGAGGTGTGGTATAACTGGATGCTCTAAATTGGGTCGATACTAGTGGAGTCCTCTATAAAGGGTCTATACTAGCGGGGGTTCTCTATATGGTATGAGACTATTGTAGATTTGGTGGTTTTGGAACTGTTTAAGGGGCAAAAAGCAGTTTAGGTGCTCTCTGAGCAACTAAGTATAATTTAAGGACTTCTCAGCCTGATCATAGGCAGCTACTAAGGGAAATAATTTATCTACTGAAGTTTTTGTGTCTATAACCAGGAATGATTAGCCCCACTGCTCGGTAGTACGTTATGGTACACAGAGGTGCATTAAGCATAAACAGATGAATACAGCAAGCAGTGGCTGGTTGCCTAACTGTGTGGAGCTATGTTAAAACAAGTACAAACCCATGCAAATGCAGGGCATATGTAGCAACAGTGAGCAAAATGAATTAAACAATTGGCCAATGTTTTAGTTTTTCACAGTTAAGGGTCGCCACAGCAGAACTCCGGTCCGCTAATGATTGGCAGTAGATTTTTTATGGGTGCTGAGGTGCCAGCACGACTCCCAACCTTCAACAAAGGCATGCCCATTTATGCATGTCTTTTAAAGGCCACTCGACCATGGGGAGGACATGTAGACTCCACACAGAAGGCACTCCAGCCGAGACTTGAACGGGAGAACCTTTTGCTGTGAGGCAACAACACTACCGCTGCACCACCACGGCTTAAACAATTTAGCCAATAAAAAGCTCAAAACTGAGCCCTGTGTCAGCAGCCTTCAATCAGATGAGTCCTAACTGCACTCTCCTGCCAAAAGAGTGCAGGGGGCCCTCTCCAACAAATGATAGCCTGGTTTAGTGCTCAATTTAACAAACAGAACCAGATTCAGCAGTTCTGAATCTAATCTATTCTACAGCAGACAAAAAGTGCAACAAATCAGCAAGAACAGTTTAAAAAAAACAGCAATATGGCAAAAATATGGTTTAAAAGTACAAAATACAGTATAAAATTGTACTTATGGTTAGGAGAATGCAACAGATTATTTGGATTGCACAGATGAACTGTGAAAAGTGCCTTCAACTGGCACCTCTGTGTACAGGTTTGACATTAGATAATGCTACCACTGAAGAGTAGTCTCTTCATGAAGTGATTCAGGCTGTGCACAAGAAGCAGCTGTTGAGTTGTGAGGTGCCCCCCCTTACTGTAACGACATGTTCTCATAGTGCTGATTGTGTGCACGAGCATGTGTGTATGTGTGTGTGTGTGTGTATGTGTGTGTGTGTGTGTGTGTTTGTGTTATTACCTAAGGAGTTATCCACCTGCTCTGAGGTATGAGGCACTTTATGGCTGTGTACCACTGTCATTAAGCTGTGTCATGAGTGTGAGAGTCATTGAGTCATCATCAACAGCCACTCTGCTGTCAAAATCAGTGTGCTGAGCTGAAGCACAGGATGTAGTCGTTTCTGGTGCTGACCCTGTGAATAAATATGTGAAGATGTGGTTAGTGTGACTTGTAATAGGTAAAATTATTTTTACAGAAAGGTAGGATAACCACACTTACCATGCATTATCTGTAGAGTTTGATTTGCACCAGACATCAATGGCATACCTGATGATAAAACATGTAAGGGTGATATGCACACAGGTTTCATGTCAAATGCATCTCTTCATAATATATTATAATCAGCAACAAACTAACCTTCCACACTGCCTGACTCTGGTTGTTACAGTGGTCTGAAAGTACTGGTGTCTAGCAACAGCCTCATCTGCATCAAAATCAGACCCCCTATAGAGAGAAAGTACTTCACATTTGGTATTAGTTACAGTGTGTAAGAGCCAAAACCTGTGCTGCTATGGACAATTGCATTCTGTCTAATGTTTGTGGTGGCACATCCCACCTTGTCATTCACTCTTTTCCTATACTGGGCCAAGGTGTGATTCCTTTCTGCTATAGCATTTATGTCAGACTCCATGCCTTAGCACTCTCTCTCTCTCTTTGCCTGTACCTGTTTGGTTCCCTTTTACATAAATACATTTTCCATATGTTTGCAGAGCATCCATGAGGATGTGATTCTGCTGAGGACTGAAGTTGCCTTTCCTAGGTCTCATTCCCTGCTGCTGGAGCATTTTGTAACCTGCAATCACATGTTGGGCCACAATTACATCTGCATCCCATGTAAGATGCTTATATAATTATTGCTCATGCATGCCAATGCATAATAAAAGGAAAAAATGTATGAAAGGTGCAGTGAAACATTAATTCTGAGTTGTGGGCTTGACTATTTTTGGCAATATTCCCTGGGTTATGTATTCCTTTGCTGTAATAGTAAGATGTAGGGCTATGAGCATTTGTTGTGCTGGTGTGGTTCAATGTATATTAGTTTTTATTAAATAATAGTTGATACTGACTGTCCATAAGTTCATGAAGCAGTGCTGGGCATTGCCTTTTGCCTAAGAACCATGTCTGCAGTAAGACACTGATATTTATAGACATAAATGAAAATAACACTTCACATATTCTACAGTATGTTATGAGTAATCAGAATAACACTATGAAACTTCATGTCATAAATAAATTCAGGCTAATGTTGAACAAGTCATGCTAAATTAAATTGATAACTACATTTTTTCCAATAATTCTAGGATATCCTTGTGGTTAATAAACTTTTTATTTTATTTCTGCTTTTCTTTGTAGCAAAAGCACAGAGCCCAGAGCTGCTTAAAATGTTAAAAAACACACGCAAAGCCACAGAGATTCTGATAAATCCAGCTCAGCAACTTAAAACGTAATATTACTGCTTCTATTTTATTTTGTAATAAAACATCTTCGATGAAGTAAACCAAACACACACACTATTTAAATACAATTCTAAAAGGTCATATGACAACTTTTTTAAATCATGTGATCATCTTAAAATTATGTGACAGCCAAAACCTTTTAAGACCATGTGATCAGCTTAAAATCATGTGACAGCCAAAAACTTTTAAAATCATGTGATCAGCTTTAAATCATGTGGCAGCCAAATCCCAGGAACAAATCATGCATGAAGGCAATATATTCAATAAACTCAAAATTGAAGTAAACAAAAATCAAAGGCTGAATATCTGAATATATCAACATGTAAAACTATATTTTACCATATAATATTAAATACTTTGATGTAAGAGCAATCATTAAATAGTAAATGCTATACTGAGAAAATCTGTCTGATAAAAAAGGTAGTGAATATCACCTTTCTAAAGTTCTTAGTTTTAAAAGACAGCTAATAGAAATCTGGTCATTAATCCCTGGTCAAGAATTTGCATTAAGTGTGAAGTGCCAATGTAACTTACGTTCTTCCAACTTAAGATACTGTGGGCCACCACGTTCACTAGGGGTTACCTTTTCCATAACTGCAAATTTAAAAAGGTGGTATGGCCATTCCATTAAGTGTTTTGCTAGGGCATTGTTTGTTTTCCTTTTCTTAATGTCGTATAGATATCGAGCACTTCTTGCTTAACTATGGAATTATCTGTCAAGTATCTAAAGCCTTCATGTGGATTTACATGAGGAGTGCTAGAAGCTTAATTGTGGAGGAAGGAACCTAAATTTAGTTGTGCGAGATGGCTCTGACCAGAGTTGCAATGCTCAAGAACTGCAAGGAATTTTGACATTTTATTAAGAGATTTTATAATCCAGTCACTGAAATGTAAGTAAAAAGTATGTTTGTTTTCATTGAAAGTTAACTTTATTTTAGATTTTGAAACTGCACGTAAACTAACGATATTGTTTTCATTAAATGTCACTTGCTATATGGGTGTTTTCAGCAGGTACAACTTAGTCATTTTATACCAAATTATACTGTTTTAATGTCCCTACAGCACAGCCTGTAATTTCATAAGTATTTTCAGTTAATTGGTGTATGTAAACCAAAAAGGAGAGGGAAATGGATTTTTTGACAAGCAAACTGCTATTCCGTGCTACCAAAGAGAAGCTTTTAGAATCTCTAATGCAGACCAGCACAAATAAGAATCACCATGTTGTGACTCTTCAAGAGAAAACTAAAGCCACTAAAAGACATTTGGATAGTCTCAAGATCAAATGATTATGATAACCATGGTACTTTCCATCCAACAATGTCACCTTCAGCATTATGTTTCTGGTAGGGTCACTACTGGTAAATTGGTCTAGGAGAACCCAGAAGAAAAAAACAATTTACAAGATATGATTCTCTTGATGGTTCATTCAAAGTGTAAGGGGCACCCATAGAGAAAAGGGATATGGAAGCTTACCCCTGCAGCTAGTATAGGAATGGTGTTCACCATACCTCCCAACTATCCAAAACTTTGCAGAATGTCCAGATTTTAACTTCATATATTTGGTCTGTTCATCAAAAAAATTTGTTTTTTCTCGCAAATCATCAAGGACTGAAGTCACTAAATAATGATAGAAAGTCAAGTTTTAGATTTCATATCCTTCAGAAAATACATGTTAATGTATAAAGCACTATTCTAGCAAATTTCTAAGTTTATATAAGAACAGCATTTAAAATATGTCCCTGTTTTGGGGTCTTTGTCCCCCCCCCCAATTATCTTTGGCCAGGTTTTTGCACTGAGAAATTGAGAGGCATGATGTTCACCAGTGAGTGTTTGATGGCTGACTCATATAGTATGGTCACAGCCTGGAGAAGGCTGTATGCAGTTCTAGTGTGGGTTCACCATCCACAAGTCAAAGTAAGGAGGTCAGATGCAATACTATTCAAATGTCAGGAAGATGCACATTGAACTATAGGTTCATAGCAGGTTACTAGGCTAGCAGACCTAGAACTGTTATAAAAGTCTAGCCATGTTAATCCCGGGTTGTCCCAATTGTCCTTGGTTAACTTTCTCACACAGCTGCATGCTCTCTCAAATATATATAAGGCCACCAAAATCATCCCAGAAGGAAAGAGAAGATTTTCTTTATTTTTTTCCATTTTTTTTTCCCACCAGATAATCACTTGTGAAAAAAGCATATGGCATCTGCCAGGGTCGAAGGTCAGCTTTGCTTCAAGCCCACACTGCAGAGATGGACATATTTACAGATCAACACCAATTACCCTTGTCCATGAGGGACATGAGTGCCACCCCCAGGGTGAATTTGTGGTCACCCATCCATTTGTCCAGGTTGCACTTGAATAGGGTCATTGAGGAGCTCTGATTCACATGAATTGGAAGTTTATTCCAGAGCAGCGGCAATCTCTCGGAGACATATCTGTCTCTCCAGCTTCTTCTGTTAATGTCACTGGCAAGGTTGAGATCCCTAGATCGAGTGATTATAGTGCCATTTGATTTGTGCATGTGCAGTATTTCCATCAGGTTGGGGTCAGAGACTGCTTTCAGTCTAAAAACGTAGGTCATGGTTTAGAGGCCCTGTATCTTCTTAGTGAGAAGTCTCTGTGGTCTCTCCATTTGCTTGGGGTATCTAGTAAAATACATGCAGAAGGGATCAATGTACTCTATTAATGGTCTTATTAGGGTCGAGTAAAGTTAGGTTATGACATCCTTAAACCTGGATGTGATGCTTTTACTTATGAGATGCGCAATGTAGAAGACTTTTCTTACCACTGTGGAAACCTGGTGGTCAACATTCTGATTGCTGATGACCTGTGTTCCCAGATCTTGCACCACTGGGTTTGAACATAGAGGGGTACTGTCAATATTCTAATTAGTGGGGAATTCTGCTTTGCCAAATGGGATAATAGTGCACTTTTTTGCATTTAGTTTTAGACAGTGACTTTGACACCAGTCATTTGTTTGTGTTAGCCCCTCCTGTAATATGTTAACATCATTAGGGGACACAATGATTGTAGATAGTTTACAATCATTAGCTAACTTACTAAGCCAAAGGCCATCTATTGGCACCTGGATTTCTGAGAAATTGATTCCAAATAGTAAAGGGCCCAGTACAGATCCTTGCTGTACCCTACTGGTGATCGGTCTACTGGTAGAGGTGGAGTCACAAAATTTGAAAACATCTGTTCTGTTGGTGAGCCAGTTAGCTACCCATCTAGTGATGTAAGGGTTAACACCTAGCTGGGAGAGTTTTTCAATGATACCCGAGGGAGGGATTGTGTCAAAGGCTTTGGTAGGTCCATATAGATGATATACACTGTCATACATTCATCCAGGTCTTTGATGGCTTTCCCAAAGAAGTCTACCAGGTTCAGTAAGCACAATCTCCCCTTAACAAAGCCAAACTGGGTTGGGTATAGAGTCTGAAGGTCACCTATGTCATTGTTGATAAGGTCCATGATGATCCTTTCTATAGCCTTGCAAATGAATCTGGTTAGACATATGGGTCTATAGTTCCTAGGGTCGGTAGATGCTCCCCCTTTATGCAAGGGGATTACTGTTGCTGTTCTTCATTCTGCTTGTACAAAGCCAGTTCTCAGCATTCTCAGCATGCTTTTGGCCTTGGAGAGCTCAGATATGACTTGATCTCTAGACATACTAGGTAGAGAACTGGGATCGGGTATGCTTTGGGGTATGGCTGGTGAGGATAGGGGGATGAAGTTTGCACCAAATCTGTCAGCTAGCAGGTTGGCACTTGCCTCCAGTATGGTGTGAGTGGTACCGTCTACTACCATTTCAGCACATAGCTGGGCTCTCCCATTTAGATTTTAGAGGTAGTTAAAGAATGCCTTATGACTGTCCTTAGTTAGGGTTGCTATTTTAGCTTCATAATTAGCTTTATAGGACTTTACAAGACTTCTGATTTGCTTCTTCAATCTGTGGAGGGAATTCTTCCTCTGCAAAGGCAGTTGCATCTTGTTCTTGAATATAAGTTATTCCTTTTGTTATACAATCTGTTTATACCAGATGTCCATTAAGGTGGCTTGTTTTTTTTCGGTAGGCCCTTGTTTTAATCCGGTCAGGTACAGCTGAGTCTATACAGTTGCTAAGATGATTATACAGGACATTTGTGAACATCTGTGCATAGGAGTCATTATTGCTTGTGATTGCAGGGGACATAAAACCTTTTAACTTTTTTACCATCACTTAGAAGGCTGTAGTTTGCTTTGGAGAAGTTCCTTAGTATTTTTTTTTCCTTTCGGCATGTGGGGTCCAATAGTTACTTCAAATGAGACTGATTTATGATACAACCTTACCAGGGATGTATCACTCAGGGGGCAGTGCAGTGACCACCCATGTTGGTGAGTACTATGTTAAGGACATTAGAGCCCCTTGGGGGTGCAGACTGTTTGTTCCAGAGTATTTGCATTGATAAAGTTTAAGCACTTCTGGGCAAGCATGTTTGAACTTGTGTATGTTACCCAATTGATGGAGGGATAATTGAAATCTCCCATGACTAAAGTGTTGGGCTGTATGGCGAGTGACTCCAGTTAGTCCAGGTAGGCACAGTGCTTTTCTTGGTTCATGGAGGGGGGCTTATAGCCAGCAATGATATGGTAGGGTGTTTTTCCTATAGTTAATTAGACATGGAGTAGTTTGAGAGTCATACTGTTTGACATTTTTTGAGTTGTAACTGGCATTAATTAAGATGGATATACCTCCATCTTTGGTTATTTCACACTCATTCTGAGGTCTGAAGGTGTGGAAGGCATTGTAGCCTTGCACAGCTGGGGTGCTCTCTGTGGCCTTGAACCATGTTTCGGTGACTGCATAGACATCAGCATCTTCCAAGGTGAGGAGTGCTTCCAGAACGTGCAGTTTCATGTTTAGACTCCTAGCATTAAGCAGCAGAACCTTGAGTTTGTCTCGAGTGGGTTTTGCTATGTTGGAAATTTTGTTGTTTTGACATTGCTTAAAAAAGGCATATCGAAAGGGCATACCTGTGTCCCTGCTCAACAACTGGACTTAGTCAAGGCCTTCATTGACATTAAGCTTTATACAAGAAAACTGAATTTGACCTTATTACTGGGCAATAACTTAAATGTCCCAACTAATGACAACATTTTTTCTATTCCTAGCACTTTCAATCCTCCCTTACATCCAGTGTTACAGATGTTCGAACAGATTTGTGAGCTGGATGTAAGGCAAATTTCCAAATCCAGTTGCAAGAAGGGACATACGTTTAATATCTCCCAGGAGGAAAAAGACTATTTAGAATTTATTAGATCACAAGATATTTGTGATGGTAAACCAGATAAGAGGTGCAGGTTGGTGGTGTTTGACAACCCAGATTACAAGAGATGTATGAAGTCGCTTTTGGATTCTCCGGCATATCAGCTAAGTTCTAGTTCGGAGACAAATAAAGCATATAATCTTATTAATAACTGTATTAATGATCTATTTATAGAGGGAAGAATTGAACAGACTATATGTAATTATTTAACAATGTCTTTCCCTAGATTCCCCTACCTATTTAGCACTCCTAAAATACATAAGTGCTTGGAAGATCCACCCATGCGCCCATTAGTAGATGGGCGAGACTCTCCTACATACCCTCTTGCTAAATTTATAGACAATATATTAAAGAAATACTTGAGAACAGAGATGCAGTTGTGTAGGTTTTCCTGGTCATTCTTAGAGGAGTTAGGAAAGATAAAGTACAAGGATGGGTATAACTACCTTACAGTAGATGTTAAGGACCTCTACACCTGCATCCCACATTCCTTGGGCATTGAATGGATTACTTTAATACTAAAAAGGAAAGGGACACCTAATATGGATATTAGTTTGGTCACAGAACTGTTAGACCTGGTTTTGACCAACAACTTCTTTATGTTTGGCAAAGATTTTTATTTGCAAAAGATCGGTGTAGCCATGGGTTCCCCTTGTGGGGCCAGTATAGCTAACCTTGTTATGGCTTACTGGGAGACAGAGTTTGTCTTTAAGAACGATAGTTTGACCAGGTCTATTGTATATTATACCTGCTTTTTGGATGATATTTTCATCTTGTAAAGATGACTCCCAAGCCAGTAAAGAAATGGTTGATCACTTTAACCAAACAACTAACTTTCTTCAATTTACATCTTCATTTGACACTGAAGCAATAGCTTATTTAGATATTTGGTTGTTGAAAAACAGGGCTCAGGGTTGTTTTGTGGCCAAAATACATAGAAAAAACACTTTAACAACTTCCTGCATTTCTCAGGTTGTCACCCGTACCACAAGAAATGCTCTGTTGTTAAGGGCCACTTGGTAAGGGCTGCATGTATCGTTACTCAACAGAATGAATTTCTGGATGAATGTCAGCTCCTCGAGTCAATGTTTCTAAGTCGTGGTTACCCAGAGAATCTACTGAACAACCTAATAGAAGAAGTTGGTAATAAAAGGCTTGAGAGGGTTTATAACCTTATTTTAAGTGTTAAAGAACAAGACATAAACATAGTTCCTATTAACAACACCCCACTTCTGGTTCATACACAAACCCAACATGGGACTGTAGGTATGGATCCCAATAAGACAGAACTTCATTTGAATTTAATCACAACTTTCTGTTTGGACAGTAATTTGGTGATTGAGATTTTAAAGAAGAACTGGAATCTATTTAGAGCCATCCCATTGTTGATAGAGAAGTTAGGTGAATTCCCAAATATAACTTACAGGAGAGGGAAAAACCTCAAGAACTTATTGGAGCAACAATTTGGAGTTACCCCAAAAATTACAGGTATGTTTAAATGTGAGTCCTGTAGTTTTTGTCGACATATGGATGTTACAAATTCTTTTACAATAAATCAATTCCAGTACAGGGTAAAATCTAAATTTAACTGCCAGTCCAAGAATGTGGTGTATTTGGCTAGATGTAAATTCTGCCCAGTATACTATATTGGTAAAACGGTGTGATAGGGTTTACGAACATCAATATGCAATTTCTGAGGCTAAATTAGAAAATGCCTTAGCCAAACACATCCACTCATGTCAATACCACAAATTTACATACATGGCCATTGACCAAGTATCTCAACCACTACGAGGTGGTCCAGTTCCCCTTCAGTTAGAAGAACTTGAACTTGCATGGCAAATCAGATTAAATGCTTATACATTTCAGGGACTCAGTGATACATGCTCAATTAGTTGTATACTTAAACGTAAGAATTTAGGGAGATGAGCAAGGTGAGGGTTGAACTAGTACTCTAAAATTAATCATATGGGTTGGTAAAAGGTTTTACTACATTATACTTAATACGTATGTGCTTAATGCATATACCTTTTTTCTTAATATTTTCTTAATTATCCATTTTCTATATTTGGTTTTCTCTTCTGATATCTTGTCATATCTGACAAATATTGTCATATTAAATGAAGTGTATTAATAACATAGTTTTAATAGTAGCATATATAAGCCATTTGAAAGTTAATAATTGCCATTGTAACATTTCAAAGTTTATATGTTTATGTTTCTAAGGTTTCAAGTCTAAATGTTATATACGTTTTAATGCATATATATATATATATATATATATATATATATATATATATATATATATATATATATATATATATATATTTTTTTTTTTTTTAAGTAGCTTTTGTGGGTTTTATCTGTAAAGTGGTGCATGTTCTAATATGTCACTTGCACCGTAAAATATAAATGTCACGAGAATTAGGCTCATTTTACTTCTGAAGAAGTTTGCTTTGGTGCAAACGAAAAGCGCTTAAAGTCAGTTTTCGGCAATAAAGCAAGAAGATTTGTCTACTGAGCAGTACCGTTTGTGTCTTTCTAAGTTTTATTTGTATTCATGAGGATTTGAAGGTAGAATGCTGCTTAGGCCTAGGGACATACCTGCTTGGGACACATAATCTGATCAGTCATGTCGCTCTTCATATAGTCCAGGGAGGTACATCTCAAGTCATTCACCCCAACATGGACTATGACAGAGTCATAACAGCACACGTTGAGTGATTGAGTGCATATGTGATCTGATGGATCCTGGCACCCCGATAGGCAGCTGACAGTGTCCTTCTCCTTCTCCAGCCTGGTGAGGGGGACATGTGTGTGTCCCACTACAGAGTCTCCTATGACCAAGACATTAGGTTTTGAGGTGTTTTGTCTTATGGGCTTATTTGGTGAGACACTGATATGTGTGTTATGTTCAGTGGTTTCTATACATGTTGAGATGTGAGCAGATAATTTGCACTTGGGAGGTCTCTGATATTTTGGTAGGCTTCTAGTGAGTACCTCCATGTATGTGGGCTTATGTGTTGTGTCCTGAACTTGTGTGAGAGGTGAAGTGTGTGAGCTGACAACCTGTTTGATGTCTTGTTTTTTGTTACGTGAAAGGATTGTTTCCAAACTGATAGTGAAATTACATCTCGCATATACGGTATTTGTTTGTTTCAAGACTAAGTGGTGGTCAGTATACATGAGAATGTCCAAGTGAATCAGGCTGGCTGGAGAAATGTGATTTGAGCAGGTATCCCTTTTGAAAAACATGCCTGATTCATACCTGAATAATCATTTTTTTATTGGATTTTTGCAGTGGTCATGGACTATCTTAATGAACACTGTTATATAAACACATGGATGCACAAAAGTGTACTAGCTACCAGAAGCCCTAGGGTTAAAGGTCAGTGACTCAGAATGTACCCAAAGGAGTATATTAAGCTTAAGATTCACTGTAAATGAACAGAAACTGCTTGTAATTAAAGAGCAATATCTGCAGCTATAACTTCAGTCAGTGCAAGCACATAAGCAGGGACTTCTAGTTTCTTTGAAACTTTATGCAAAAAGAAGTTATGTAAAGTAGCAGGAACTCTGTGTGAGTGTGAAAACCAAGTCTTAGAATTCAAAGGTGACTATCACAGTACATCTGCAGTGCCAACCTGGGCCGATGGTCAAGAAACAGAACCTAACAGTAATTCATACAACAACTGTAAAAAATAAAAGTCCTAGTATCTGTAGCTACTCTCAAAATTGTGATCCAATGCCTGAAAGCATTCATGTTTGGTTCTGGACAAGACAGGACCATAGCTGTCCCCAGTAACATCATTGCAGCATTCATTAGTGTTGCCTGCAGTAGCACAATGATCAGTTGTACAGAACAGATTTGATACTTCTGGCATCTAGGGTAAGGATTCTTCACCAACTTGCACTTAAGATTCCTATGCAGTCAATTAAAGCTGTGATGTCTCGTCTGCAAATCTGATAACTGCATAAATAGCAAGAGAGAGAAGATGTGTTAGACTGAATAAATGATAAAGAGATCCTTTATTACCTACGATTGCCCTCAAAACTGGGGGGTGGGGGGTGATATGGTATCACAAGCTTAGGAGGACTCCTAGAGCTATACTGCTTTCTCATTAGCACTTAACGGTGCCTGAATATCAGAAATCCTCAGCATTAAAATGATAACTGTTACTACAGACAATGGTAATCTGCCTGTCTTCACATCATTTCAGAAAACGTCTTGAGAGATTACATGTTGAGCAATTCCAACAAAAGCAAAGTGCCATCTCTTGATGATTTACAAACCATTAATTATTTAATTATGTATTTTTTTTTCATTTCGTGGACTGGGTATTTATTTAAGGGCAAAAGGTCAGGTGCTAAATTCTTAAAGGAGTGGATATATGTGTAAGAACATAAATTATTTTTGTAAGTAATATCATGTTAAAGATAGCTATAAATGAAAGCCTGAGAAGAATTCCTGAGCAGACTTTAGAACAACTGATCACATAGTTTTAGAATCCATAAACAGAATTTGTGTTGAGGTATCTGTGATTAGGATGTTACGATAAATACTACAGCTTGTATTACAAATAAAAAGCCCAGCTTTCCTCATATTACAGTTTCTTTGATGCTCAATTTTAATAAGAATGACTTTCAATTCTTAGGCTTCACAAGACTTTTTAAGGCTTCTTTCAGTAACAAATATATACTCCCAATATTTTGTTGTGAAAATAAGGCTTAATTTTTACAGTCATGTTTTTCAGTTCTCATCCCTTAATAGAACTAGAGATTCATATTTCCAGACCAGAAACCCTGTAATCATCAGAAGCAATAAAAGAGGCACAGGGCATCATACACTTGCTCCTTTTTCTAATATACAGGGAAGGAGATTGACTTTTTTACCCAAATTAAAGTTCCAGTTACATTATGCATCATTTTGACTTCATTGTTATGTGTTCAGGAAATATTCATTTTTTCTTGAATTTTTCAAAGAGTCCACTGTAACAGTTAAGTGAGGTGATGTAATGTGGCCACACATTTGAAAACAATCCCAAAGATATGGTCTACACTTGATCTGCCTTTTTCAAAAGTCTGGTTAGTTTTTTATGAATTAAATGAGAAAATATGTGCATTATTCTGTTCTCAAAAATTTTACAATGCTGCTTGTAACTAAATGTTCTAAAGAAATGGTACTGATGTATGCTGGATATCCCAGAATTTTACTGAGAGTAGGTACAACAGTTACAATTAATTTGCAAGTGTTGGGAGAAGTTTCCAGGAATGTGTATAATATATACAGGTACAAGTGGTGGGAGAAGGGCCCAGGAATGTGTATAAGACATCCAGGTATTGCGACACAAATTCTCATTATGGATTTTAAAACTACATCATCAGTTGTTTTAAAGTCTGCTCACAATGAACACAAAAATAATTCTCTCCCACATACTTCTCTAACCCAACAATAGCCAAACCCCAACCCTGGTGATCTAATTTTTGCTGCAATAAATGTTAGAAGCATCAGAAATAAAACTGCTGAGCTACATGCCTGGATTACCCAAACTAAGCCTAATATTCTCACTGCAACTGAAATTTGGCTTAAACCCAGCATAAATTACTCTAAAGTTAAACCTCCTGGCTATAATATCATCCATAATGACAGTATAAAAAGGAAAGGTGGCAGAATTGTTTTAATATTTCCCAACACCTACCACATCTCCCCTTACAGCAAACCAGTACCAAATTTAGTTCAGCAGAGTTTCTTATTGCTTTCCACAAAATAAACAATTATAAACAAATATGTATTCCAGTCCTTTACATCCCTCTTGTTGACAATACAGCTATACTGGTAGATATTCTACATCAGATGTCCATAACATTTCCACAAGAAAAAATACTACTAGATGATATGAATGTCAGTTAGTTGGACATAAACTCTAACTCCCTTACATCTAACATGAACTTATATGGTTTCACACAACTAATTAATAGCCCTACACTTTATAGCAAGACATCAAATTCCCTATTAGATTGGATCCAAGTATCATATCCTAGGAAATACTCCACCACAACTACAATGTCAATGTCAGGTCCTCTCAGTGATCATCTCCCAGTCTATATAAGCAGAAATCTCACACATCCAGCTAAACAGCACTATAAAATAACACACAGCCTTAGAAATGTTAATGACTACACTATCATCTATTAACTGGAACTTTCTAAAAATCCTCACCTTAAACTATGGTGTAAGTTAATTCGATACAACTTTTCTAAATATCCTAAATTGCCTTGTACCTCCTAGAAGGAAGAAACTAAAAGCAACAATAAAAAAATTGTGCCTGTGCTAGTATTCAGCCAAGTCCACTATCCAATTTTTGAAAACTGAGTACTAGCGTTGACCCCGCCTTTTTTTTGTAGTTATTAATTCAGTGATGTTTGTCTCCTTTTTGAAGGTTCCAAGAGACTAAAAGCAAATAATGAAATTTGGCAATCCTAAAAAAGTATAATGCTAATTCAGGATAGAGAAAAAACATGGAAAGAATGTCAAAAATATAAAACACCTCAATATTGTGAAAACTTCAGAATGCTTCACAATCATACTAAAAAACAAAAAAAGGAAGACAAACAATATAATAACTTTCAGAATAATACTAAACACAACCGTAAAAAAGTTTGGATATCCATCAAAGAAATCTTACATCCCAGCCAAAAATTCAACCCAAACCCTTCTCCCGATGACTCACCACTCAAAACTGCAATGCAGTTCATCTCTTATTTTATAGATAGTATAGCATCTCTAACCAAAGATTCCTCAAAGTTTAATTCCAACCCTGCCCACATATCACCACATCCTCCTTCACCTTCAAATCTGTTCCCACATCTATATAAAACTACTCTTAAACAAACTTAAACCATGATGTCTAATTTTTTATAATTATTTAAACTGCAGATGTTTTTGTTTTATTTTTGAAGATTGTAAAATTATTGTTCTTAAAATCTTTTGTAATAATTTGAAGCTTTTCTCCCCAGGCCTCCGCTGAAAATGGGTTTCTACCCAGCCAAACTTTCATGATAATAAAATGCCACTAAATAAATGAATAACTAAATAAATATAAATGTGCATCAGATATTTTTCATAAAGGAAACCTGCCAACCTTTATATTAGATGCATAAATAAGAAGATGGTCCCTGAGGATCAGGAGCCTTATACTAGGGCTTTGGTTTAGGAAGGCCTAGCATGTCCTCATGAACAGATTAGCCCAGTCATCTCTTTATTTCTGATTTAATTCTGAAATTTGATTTTTTAAAATTTATTTACATTTTCCTCAATTATGTATAAACTAGAAGATGACATATCTGCAAACCAGCTTAGATAAATGCATTGCATGAATAAATTATGAATTTTTAATCCTTGAATGTTCCTGTGCTCTCCTAATGTCTTTGAGTTTGTAGGCCTTTCGTCCTGTGCCTGGATTGTTTCATTTTTGCTGACTAGTTTGCACATTCTGACTAATTATTTGTTCTTAAATCCCAAGCTGACACATTTTGTGTGTAATAGTCATTTTTTCTTTACACGTAGAAGCTTATTGATCTGTTTGGTCTTTGTTCAGTCTTTTGGTTTATTCAAACTTTGGTGATGTCATCTCGGTAAAGTAAGTTTTGATTAAGTGTAATTTCAGTCTACTGAAGTAGACCTATATATATTAACTCTAAGATTGCCATACCTTGCAGAACAGGGAATATTCTGAGAAATGTCAATCTTGGACTTACATATGTAAGTGCAGTTATTCAGTCATTCAATCCCCATATTCTGGGACTCAGCATTACGAGTCCTAATCTTTCAAATGGTTACCATATTTCATATGCTTATTTACAGCATCTTAGAATTGCTTAAAGCATGCTAATATTCTTTTCAGAGGCATATTGGAATAATCCAGCAGAGGATGCACTGAAACATAAGACATATAATATAAAAGAACCTACATTATCCTGAAAAGGCAAGTTTAAAACAAATTTAAATTACTGTAAGCATCATTAAAGGGTCAGGCCTATGAGATACCAACATGTTTAAGTCCTGGATTTAATTATTTTAATTACCACATTCATGTTGTATGACTAAGCAAGCCACTTAACCGGTCATTGTTTTAAGACCTCCCTTGTGCTTCCTCACTTAATCCTTTTGACAATAAATAAGAAAAATTAAAAGGGCTTAAAAAGTAAGACTGAGCTCTTAAGAGAGAAAAAGGCATTTTAAAATGTTAAAGTGAGTCATGCCACTGTAAAAATAGAACTGAATTATATCTCATCCCTTGCCAAAGTGAAATTGTACAGGTACCTGCGATTTCTTTGCTCTCATATTTCCCAGTTTCATACTTTATCTGTGCTAAGCTGAACTGAAAACAAATCGCTTTGAAAAAGGATCAACAAAGGCAGCGTACTTAGTGAGTACTATAACTGAACTATACATACTGTCACTCGGGTCTACAGAATTTACAGAAATGTGTATCATATGGTAGTTTATAACTGTCTGATTTTTTCCACATTTTTATTCCTTGATTTAGTTCCTGGCTAAGGTGTCCTCAGTGGTGATTCTGCATATCCTTCCTGTGTCCACATAGGTTTTCAAAATAAGACTTTGTTTTCCTCCCACATCACAAAGAAATGCAAATATGTAATTTGGTAACCCTTTAATCTGCAGTGTGTGTGTGTGTGTGTGTGTGTGTGTGTGTGTGTGTGTGTGTGTGTGTGTGTGTGTGTGTGTGTGTGTCTGTGTGTGTGTGTGTGTGCGTGTGTGTGTGTGCGTGCGTGTGTGTGTATGCACTTGTGAGGTTCATGTATGTTTGGGTGTGAGCGTGTATGCACACATATGTACATGTTTATTCCTTTGTTCCTTTCTACTTCACTTACTACTGATTTTATGAGCTTTTTACATTTCATCAGATAGGAAACAATAGTTCAAGAGTGCATCATCACGTATTGTTATTCAAATGTTTTCTTCTATTTTTAATCAGATATAAACTCAAATACAATAGTAAATAGCTTTTAATTTTAAAAATGACAAATTATATTACATTTCTGTGTATTGTTTTTCCGACAAAACAGAAAGTTTCCCATTCATTCATTTTCTTTTTATAATCAGAAGTCAGTGAAAATTAGTGCTGCTTTTGTTTTTTCCTGGGGCAAAAAATTACACAAAGTTCTATGCTGTTATCCCAGTATATTATGATATGATGCCTTAATGGGTGATACTTGGCCATACAGCAATGCTTACCCTATCAGCATTAGCTGGGGCGTGAGTCATCCGTGGATTATTTTTTTAATTATAAGCCTTTCCTTTCATCTTCCACCCCACTTCCAGTGTGCACATGTATCAATGTGGACCCCAGCCCATTAATGATCTATTTTTGTTGTTCTCATGGTCATTAGCAGGACTGAAGTCCAGCCTCTCCAATGTGGGTAACACTCTCTCTCTCTTGAAAATTACGTACCCTCCCTGTGATAGACAACCTGGCAAAATGTCACTCATTCTCATTCCGATGGCAAAGTCCTCAGGGACGGAATGAAGAGTTTCATTTTAACGCTATTAATGCCACTTCAGTGTTTTAATACATGAAAACACTTTAACAGATTTCAGGCAATGTGTGCAAGCATTTATCAAACTACATCTGGACAGAATTTTACACAGTCAGAGATTTGTGTCCACAGTGCACACCTAAATACATCACACTTTCATCTTCAAGTCAAATTATCAGAACACTGCAAGTGCTAATGAAAACAGTCAACTATTCATTTTTGTTTGCAATCATCAGAGACCGGCAAATACATTTATAAGTAACACATTAGAAAAGGAGGACTCTACTTGCAACTATTTTATTCTGGTCTCTTACAAGCTTCCACAAGGAGTCATTGAGTTACAAGCTGCTGAGGAACCAACTCACCATGCACAATTGCTTAAAAACTCAACCTAATGAAAAAAAGTAAATGTAAGCACTTGTTGTAGGGTGGCAATCCCCGTTGCATTGCCTATGTTTGGAAAAGCCACAACAAACATGAAGGTGGTTGAAATCACTGCTGGTACACCTACCTGGAAATCACAATAGCTGAGATTTTCAATAGAAAACAGTGACTAAGTGGTTTAACTTTGCTGAGTTACACTCAGTGAGTAGGTTCTTTGGCAAACTGTAGCAGCAGAGAAACCCTTCTATAAGGCCAATTATATAATGTACTAGAAACATAGTCATACATATGCTATGTACATCATGCTGTACAGAACTTTTTAGAATAAATTATTTATTTTCTGCAATGAAATTATCCAGAATTTAAGTTAAAAATATTGGCATATTTACCAGGATATTTTACTAAATTATAATTTAGTTGACCACTTTTTTTCTAAATTCCAAGCTGGTTAAATGTCTTTTGTATTTAAGCCTTTCATGTTAGAATGTTTCCCCTTTCAGTATTTAAAAAGCATGTTGTTCAAAGCATGCATTATCTGTGATGTGAGTGCACAGTATGTACATGTGTGAGTGAGGGTGGTGGTGGTGATGCCGGGGCTACTATGGGAGTGAGGGGCTATGTTTTTGTAAGTTAGTAATTAATTTCAAAAATGCTGGCCAAGCCCCATAATTCCAATTAAAATATGCACTAGTGTAGAACATGCATGTGCTACAACAAAACAGGAAGTGGAATTTTGCTAATATTATTGATTTTAGCCAAAGAAAATAGCTACCAACTATGTAAAAGTGAATTTTAGTAATGGTGAAAGGTTAAAGAAATATGACATGCTCCTAAAGTTTACTTCCAGCTGTTTTACAGTTTAAACTTTTAAAAGGATGGAATGTGCCACCATTACAGGGACTAAACTGTTAACTGGACCCTGACCCTGTTTGATACATAAAATGAGACAAGAGACATGAATGAGACTTTGTTTCCCTGAAGTATTTCCCAAATAATTGAGTGGATGCATACATTTGTACCTAATCAACACTGTATTTCTTAGAGAAAGATCAACTGGCTATTAGTAAACTTTATGGACAAAATCCAAGATTCCACATATCATTTGAACAGTATGTATTGTTTTTGCCATTTCCCATTGTGTGAGTGCTGCAGATGGCCACAGCTATGTGCTGGAAACTATACAAAGGTCATCACAGTGCACTATTCCTTTGAGAGTGCAATGCTGCCAAATAAACACACTCAGGATGTACACCTATATGAAACAGCACTACTAGCAGATACAGATTAAATAATAATTTAATAGAAAAAATATAGATTATGGTAGAACAGTACACATGCCAATAACTGAAATAAACTGAAATTAGTCTGTCCTTGGGAACAAATTTGTTCAGTGCTAATAGGAAGTGGTGTTTTAACGAATATACATCATTTATGCAATATGACCTGGCAAAGCAAGCATTAGCATAAGATAATTGGCTGTGTTGGGCAGTAAAACATCCCAAGGCAAAAAGAGGGTATATCGAGCTGACAAGCAAGGTCAATTGCTAGATAATGCAAACGGTAATATTAGCTTTATAAAGTGTTTCTGCAAAGCATATGGAAGCAAGTATTCTTTTATAACTTCTGAAAAAGATTGAGTTTTAATTAATGGCAAAGGCCCAGTAATAATAAGTCACAGGATAATGATCACTAAAGAGGGAATCTAATTGATGAGATGAGAGAGCAGAGGGCTTGGAGAGCGGACTTAGTGACCTTGTATCAAAGACATATTTAATAAGAGATAAAGGCTATTTGCAGAGTACATCAGATTGTGATGGGCACTATTACTTGAGATGGACATTCCACAAAAGCATATTTTCTCTTTTATATCATAAAGCATAGCAAACTGATTATCAACATTTTTATTAAAAAATGCCTCAGGTCAATGAAGCAATGCGTTTTGCTCTCTGTTAAAACTGGCAAGTTTGCAACATAATATTTTCTGTGGTGTCCAGAGATTGTTTCTAAAATGCCAGATTCATACAATGATCTAATAGTTCTGAAGCATTAGATGACAGAATCACAAAAGTCTGTTATGGGCATTGTTAGGGAGACTCTTGGAATACAGGTTTGCATATGTTAACCATGATTAGTGCACCATCAAATGGAAAGTCAAGCATAATAATATTCAGCCCATTATTTTCAGATCTACCATGATTCTAAAACAACAGATGAAGACAATGGTGTAGATGTGCAATTGTGCGTGTTGCATTTAAAAGCATGCACAACTAAAAACCAACACACTCCTAAATCTTATCCATTGTTAATAAAACTAGTACAATGTGCATGTAAGCTTACAGACTATCTGTATACTTTATGTTAAGTGAAGCAAACCTTCAAGTACTGTACAAGTATATGCAACAAATCTCCAAAATACATACCAAAGGGTTTTATTATAATGTTAAGTATACCAACTTAATAAGGGGAAGAGATATGCTAACTATAAATTAATCCTGTTTGAGAGTGTGTGTGTGTGTGTGTGTGTGTGTGTGTGTGTGTGTGTGTGTGTGTGTGTGTGTGTGTGTGTGTGTGTGTGTGTGTGTGTGTGTGTGTGTGTGTGTGTGTGTGTGTGTGTATGTATGTGGTGGGGTGAATAAGAGGGAACTGGACCAGCATGTATCCCTAACCACATTTTTGTGCAACATGCATCTGTAGTAGCAGTGACATCCCAGTTGCTCACTTTACAGTTCTGGTCACCAAACTGTGCAGTTTGTGAACAATACAGAAGTGAAGACTGTACAGCACTGCTTCCATAATATTCACATTATTACCTGTGTCCTTGGGTGCTTTGTACAATTGCCTCAGGTGGCAGCAGATGAAACAAACAATATTATGTTTTTTTTCATCCCTGTTTCTCAGTTAGAATTCTGCTATCGTAACATATATTTTTGGTGTGTTGACATTTTATTTGCAGAGTGTACATAGTTGACTTTTGATACTCCTAGAATCAAAACCCCAGTATTCAAACATTTGCCTATTTCAACTCAGAAATTAGACTTTTCTTTTGTAAATATGATTGCAGTCATTACATTGTAAATTATTGCATATGGGTCTTTAATGATACAGATATTAATAACTGAAAAACATTATTTTTTCATGAAGCATATTTCCCCTGCCCATGAAAACACTTTAGGAAAAATGGCCATCTCCATGACATACGAGGATGGCATCTTGACTACAGCCCATATGACCTGTGTTTGACTAAACGTTGAGTAATGCTGGAGCTAGGTGGGAGATGATGGGAGTGGTTTGCTGACTGGTCACCCATCCTCTCCGGAGGCAGCAGTCCAATGTCAAATAAAGCTGCCACTTACTGAAGAGAAAGGTATATGGCATGGGGAAACTGCCTTGGATATGTGAAGCTGCATTTGTATGGTATCTTTTAGGGGCATGTGGAGATAAGGACATGCTTCAAATGGAAGTTGCCACAGGCAAATCAGCCACCAGGGAAAGAGCTGGGGTTTATAGCAAAAACAACCTTGATGGCTGTATGGATGATGCAGTCATCATTTACCCATGAGAAATGAATGGACCAGGGATGACTGTCTTCCCTTGGGAAATAATGACCAAAAGATCACTATAGTGCTGATGACTGGCAGGCAGCAGGGACAAAAAATGTATATCTTAGGGAGAAAAAACACACCATATTGAATCATTGTTTCTGTTGCTGCCATCTTGTTTCTCACACTGCAAAATGATGGGCTGTTGATCGGTTGTTTGTCAAGTAAATTGCATTGTCCATCTCAAAGGTCTTTATGCAATAAAAGACCATAGCAGAGGTCCTATCTTTTATATATTATGCTAGGAGAATAACACTCCGGCAATATAACTGCAGATATTTTAATCATTTCTTTCACATCGGGTAATGTGCCATAAACATTCCACAGCTTGCCAGAAGAACATTTCAAACTAAATTAAACAGCAGACAAAAGTAGATGGAAAGACTGAAGCATGCAAAAGTAGGTACTGGTGTAGAAAACTGTAACACAGAACATCCTCACTGCTTAGTTTTTTTAGTTAACCAGATGTGCATTTAAGTTATACAAGAGTGTGATTCGAAAAAAATACTATCTCTTCAGTAAAATCATCCCAGAGAAGTAAAAAAAAAATGCTTAGAGATTTTAATAGAAGGGGTGGACTTCCCTTTGGAAATAGCACTGATGTTGACCTAGTATTCAAAGCAACTTGTTAGTTTTTATTTTATACAATAAAACAATAACAAAACTATTTACAATATTTACATTCATCCATGATAAACAATCATTTATCCATGAGACGTTATCAGTATTTGTTCAAAAGGTTTTCCGATTTTTGCCATGCTATTTTTTTATGAGTAATTCTATAAAATGGTTTGCAGTTCTTTTTTACAAACAACTTTTGCTAAATTAATAAAATCTTTAAACATCAAATCTTGTTTACTTTTCCAGTTCTAAGTAATAACAATTGCAAGAATTTACCGGAGTAACTGAATCTGAGATTTAGGTACTACATTAGGTATAGGAACATTGAATAGGACTAGTGAATTAGAAATATGACAGTTATCACACCGTAAAGCATTTACAAAATATTTGAAGTCTTCCCAGAATTGAACAACATTTCTACATTCGGTGAACATGTGAACCCAGTTGGCCTCTAGTAATTCATCATATTTCCAGCATTTACTTTCACTGTTTTGAGTATAAGATTTATTTTATGTGGAGTATAGAAACTCCTATTCATAACATTTCCATGTATACAATCTCCAATATAATGAAGAAGAGGTACCTTGTGTAGATTTCAATAACAGTTTTTTGGAATCATCAGATATTTGTTCTCCTTTAATCTTTACATAGTAATTCCAAAAATCTGAGTCAAACTTTAGAGTGTCTTCTCTTAGTATCTTATAGATAGGTGAGATACTTTATTTTTGATCATCTGTCTTTTCAAGACACCTAATAAAAAGCTGAATCAAATTAGGTATAGATTCAGTCTCTAGGTTGATTAATACTCTCATTTTGTTTTCTATAAACTGCCGTAATGAGTGTATAAACAACCAACTGTCTTAACTATTATCAAAACAACATAGAAGAGAGATTAGTGGTTTAATACTCTTATTTTCAATAAACTTGATGCCTTGTTAGTTTTAATGATGGATAATGATACATTAAATTTGGCTTCTGTACTGTACTTTTGCATTTATTTTTGATCATTTGGCTTTTAAGAAACCAGCTAGATACTAGGGCTGGGATAACTTTGCCATCTTAAGCTAAAGTGAAAACAAATTTCACCAAAAGACAACATTTTCCTTGAGGTTAATATTCTCTTTATAGTTATTAACTACATGTTGTATTTCTAAGTGCTATTTTATAGGAGCAAAAAGGCACATCATGGTTTTGTATGTGAAGATAATAATAGAACGTCTACCACCTACTCAGAAAAACATGCTGACCCTAATTATTTCTTCAGGAAGCTACTTAAGATAATTTATAGAGCAGGTTTCCTTAGTTTTTTCAAATAACCATGGGGGATCGTAAACACTGTATCTACATTCATGGCTACATCAACAAATGTTTACATTGCTTGGGAAAGAGCCCCAAGACGTATTACATGTCCATGTGACCAGGCTAGTATGTATGAGGAGGATTTACTAGTTGTGGCCACAATACAGATCAATGACCAGATTGCAGTAAACCACCTTGTGGCCATATTGAAGGACGAACACCTGCTGTAAACAACATTACATAAATTACTCAATTCCTGCCTTCCTGTAAACCTTACTCCTCCTGCTGAACACATTATTCTACATGTATTGTTTTCTCATATTCCATTTATTTCTATATAAAATGCTCCTTCTGTTTTCTGAAAGATCCCGCCTGTAGTTCTTTTATCTTCTTCACAATATTCAGTTCTTAGGTTCATAGGTAAGTACTAGGCTATCTGCCCCAGGGCATCTATAAGCTTAGGCAGAATGTGTTGGCTTTCACTGCCCCCTTAGATTATTTCCCTGTGCCTCTGTCCAGCAGAGCCATTAGTTCCCTGTGCCTCTGTCCAGCAGATCCACTACAGTGATCCATGGGGTAAATTTTCTGTTTCCCATCCACTCGTCAAGGTGTCTCTTGAAGAGTGTTAGTGAGGGGCTCTGCTTAATGTAGATTGGAATCCTGTTTCAAAGCATGGGGAGTCTCTGGAACAGGAATCTATCACTCCAGCACTATTTATCATTGTGATGAGGTTTAGATGCCTAGAGCATGTGGCTCTCGGGGATTTGTTTTTATTTTTAGGTGGAGCATATCCATCAATTGTGGGTTGGACATGGCTTGTATGTCAGGCAGAGATCACCTCTGAGTAAGTGGTATGCAACCGAGTACAGCTGGAGTTTCTTCAGTCAAGCTGCATAGGGCATCTGTTTGAGGCCAGTAATCCTCTTGATGAGGTACTCCTGTGGTCTTTCCAGCTGTTGCAGGTGTCTTGTAAGGTACATCCCAAATGAGGCGTTGTACTCTATGATGGGTCTGATGAGTGATGAGTAGAGAAGCACAATAACGTCTTTTGTTCTAGGTGCGAACCCTTTTGTGATTAGGTGGGCCACATAGAAGGATTTTCTAACCACTTTGGCAATATGATTATCAAAGGAGAGATTACAATCTACTTGGGTCCCCAGATCCCTTATTACATTTTCTGTATTTAGGGGACTACCACATATGTGGTAGTTCAGGGGTACTTTGTTTTTTCCAAAGGGAATGACTATGCACTTTTTGGCATTTAGCTTAAGGCCATGATTTTGACATCAGGTATCCATCTCAGTGAGACCCTTCTAGAGGATGTCTTTATCAGCCGGAGAGTTAATTATGGCCCCCAGTTTGCAGTCGTCTGTGAACTTGGTCAGCCATAGTCCTCCTGTGCTTGCTTGTACCTCTGAGAAGTATTTACTGAACAGGAGGGGTCCCAGGACTGAGCCCTGGGTACGCCACTTGTAACCGGTTTAGAGTCGGACCTAGATCCTGCAACTCTCACTGTGTGGGTTCTATCCATGAGCCAATTGGCAACCCATCTTGTGAAGTAGGGGGTTATGTTCAGGCTGGTGAGCTTGTCTGTAATAACAGAATGGGGAATGGTGTCAAAAGCCTTTGCAAGGTCTAGGTAGTCTGTGTGGGCCTCCTTTCCCTCATAAAAAGTCTTAGTAACTGTCTCAAAGAAGTCCACCAGGTTTAGGAGACATGATCTGCCCTTAACAAAGCCAAACTGGGTAGGGTCCAATGTTTTGAGGTTCCCAATGTCTCTGTTAATGAGTTCCATGATGATGTGCTCCATAGCCTTGAAGACCAGGCTAGTCAGGCTTATAGGGCGATAGTCCCCGGGGTCTGTTGTGGCTCTTCCTTTGTGGAGCTGGATAACTGTTGCTGTGTGCCACTCTATGGGTACATAGCCTGTAGAGAGGCTGAGTTTGAACAGTGTATTTAGGTGAGGGGTTAGTTCATTTTGGAGCTCATGTAAGACACAGCCTGGGACACCATCCGGTCCCACTGAAGTTGTGTTTTTGGCTTTGGATAGGGCTGTTTTAACCTGTGTGCCAGTGATTGCTGGGAATCCACATTCTTCTGGTATGGTTATGGGCCCTTTAGGGGGTGAGAGAGGGGTGAAGTTTGTACTAAACCTGTCTGCCAGAATGTTGGCAATATCAGTCGGTTCAGTGTATTTTGTGCCATTCTGCACTAACTCAGAGCAGATCTGAGAGTTTCCATTTAGGTTCTTGACATAGCTAAAGAACGCTTTGTGGTTATCTTTGGAGTCCTTGGCAATTTTTCTTTCGAAGCTAGCCTTGGATGATTTTATGAGGGAATCGTAGTTTCTTGCTGATACTGATCAGGGATGTCTTTTCTTCTTGGGATTTTACTCTTTTCTGTACTAGTTTCATCCTTTTATGGTATAGCTTGTTTATGGCAGGGATCCACCAGACTGGTTTCCTTTTCTTGGAGGAGTGAGTCTTGGTTTTGCTTGGGATAGCACGATCCATGCATTCTTACAGGTGCTCATAGAGTGCCTTTGTAAGGGATTCAGCAGCTTGGACAGCGTTGTCCTTTAGCATGGAGGCTGTGAACCTTTCCACCTCAGTCTTAAGTAACGTGAAGTTTGTTTTTGAAAAGTTTTTCATGGTGCTTTCCTTGATTGTGGGTGGGGGCGGAATGTGGATATTCAGAGAGATTAGTCTATGGTCTGATCTAACCAGCGAGAGGTTGACCTCCAGTGTGGAACACCGGTTGCCCATGTTGGTGATGACCAGGTGAGGGTGTTGACCAGTTGATCCAGGGTGTTTGAGTTTATAAATTCTAAGAAGCATTAGGCAAGGGAGTTAGTACTTGAGTAGTACTCCCAGTTAATGTTTAGGTAATAGAAATCACCCAATATTAGAGCATTTGGTAGCACCTTCATATCTTCCAGTGTCTCCAGAACCACGGAATGGGGGTCCTGGGTCATGGTGGGTGATCTGTAGCAAGCTACTATTTGAATTGCAGTTTTGCCTGTTGTTAGTTGCACATGGATGATCTCTGAGGCATCGTGCTGTGCCACCAACCTGGAGGTGTGGGTATCCTTGATGAATATGGATGCACCCCCACCTTTTGTGTTTCGGTTCGGGTTATGTGGCCGAAAATATGATATGAGTTATAGCCTGGGAGTGCTGGGGTGCTCTCTGGAGCCTTAAACCAGGTTTCTGTTACTGCACAGATATCGATGTTCTCCATACTGAGGAGTGCCTCGAGTGCATGCATTCTGAGGTTTAGACTTCTGGTGTTGAGTAGCATTACCCTCAGTTTTTGGTTACTTGTGCTATTTATGGTGGTGGGTTTGTTTTTTGAGCCTTGGCTAAAAAAAGGCACTATGGGGGCGGCAAAGGCCTTGGCCAGTATTCAAAAGCCTAAGGGTGACAGGTGCAAGCCATCTCTTGTGAAGCAACGTGGCTTGTCGAGCATGTCATCCCAGGTGGACAGATATTTGATCCCCTTTGAATGACACCAGAAACTTAGCCAAGTGTTGAAATTGATCATTTTTTTCTTTATACTGTGGCATCATTCTTGGTGAGGGCAGGATGCTACTCAGGGTCAGGGTCATACTGGCCTGGGCTACGTGATCAGAGAGCTCTTCCATGTCTCTTTTCATGTAGTCCAGGGAGGTACGTCTCAGGTCTTTCACACCAACATAGACAATGACAGAGTCATATTTGTACTTGTTCTGCAGTGACCTGAGTGCTTGTGTTATGTGGCGGATCCTGGCACCTGACAGGCAGCTAACTGGAACCTTCCCTCTGTTCAGCCTAGTTAGTGGGACATCAGTGTGCCTGACTATAGAGTCACCTATTACTAGTGTGTTGGGTATGTTATTTTGCCATAAGGGCTTTGATTGTGTAGCACACTGATTATGTGAAGTATGTGTTTCATGGTGTGTTATGGGATGTGGAGGTTGCTTGGATGTCTACTTTGGAGGTCTCTGTTGCTTTTTCAGATTTGTATTTAGAGTCTCTGAGTAAGTTTTTGTGTATTTACGTGTGTTATTTGCCGGTGTTGGTTTAATAGGTCTATGTGAGACTGGGGGTGTGTTACAAGTATTTCCCTTCTCCTCTTGACTGTCAGTTCCAGTCTTGGGTTGAGAGAGCTTTGCCACCAGTTTGGCTGTATAATTGCATCTCTCGCATATATTAGTGTTTGGTGGTAGGAGGAGATGGTTGTCTGTGTACATTAGGCAGTTGTAACATTGCCTCAAAATGCCCAGATTCACCAGTTGGACTGGAGAGTACACCTGAAACTGCCCTTTGGACATGCCTGAATAGGTAAAGTGAGCTGTTTTACTGATTGGCCGGTAGGGATGAATAGATAGCATTGTCCTTCTGGACAGTATAGGGGGGTCTAGTGCTAGGGTTAATTAGTGCTTGCTATGCGTTTTCAGCAAGTGCTGGGCTGTGAAATTAATAGTTTGAGTGCTTAAGTTGAACATTTGTCTAGACTTCAGGGGCGGCTCGTGCTATTGGACTGCAGGACTGCAGCCCTCCCAGCTTTAAAATCAAATAAACAAAAATTAAAAAAAAGAAGAGAAAATAAAGAAAATAAAAAATAAACACGAGTCTCGAACATCGCGCATGTGCACTCGTGCTTTTTCCCAGTGTCAGACTGCTGGTGAATCAGTCTGGAGCATGCACACAAAATCCAGACTGTCTCACCAGCAGTCCAGATTGACATCTCAACATTTAACTCCAGATATCCCAGAAATCTATGCAGTTGTAACTGCATAGACTGGAGGGGATCAGACTGCAACGTCCGCAGGCTGGTGATCTAGGGGGAAGGACGTTCCGTCTCTCGTGGGATTCTGCTGCAGGGACCATTAACGTGCAGTCATGGATGATGGCGATGGATTACTTACTTTCGTGGATGCTGGATTACTTACTTTGAACAATTTTCGTTGGATGCTGGCAATGGATTACTTACATTTGTGGCTGGATTTACTTTGAATAATGTTTGTGGATGGATTATTTGAACAGATCGTGGCTGCTTCACTGGCAGGTAGGTACAAGGTGTGTGTGTGTGTGTGTGTGTGTGTGTGTGTGTGTGTGTGTGTGTGTGTGTGTGTGTGTGTGTGTGTGTGTGTGTGCTTATGTACTGTTTTAGTTCTCAGTTGATTTAAATTTGATCTTCATAATGCTTAATGTTATTCAAAGTTAAACTAAAATTTCAGATGCATGCCTGTTTATTAGAGTGAAAATAAAACTGTGCAATCTCATCTGTATCTTTATCAAAATACAAAATACCACAAATTATGAATATGTGAATGGTCTTTGTCTGATTGCTATTCTCTTAACTAGGTTTAATAAGCACTACATTTTTATTTTATGTAAGGCCTTGCAGCAAAAAAAAAAATGTAGGACTACACAATAGAACTGTTACTCTTTCATGCATCTAAAGAACTTCAAAATGCATGCAATAATTTGTATGTGATGCCAAAAACATCACTGTAGATGATAGTATGCAGGTATACTATTGGTGGATTATTATTTTTACAGGATTGTTGTCAAGCACAGGAACTTTGCACTGACCTTTGTTACTAAAATATATAACTTGGACTTGGTGTCTCAATTAAGCAGACATGATTTACCAACTAATTGTGTAAATACATAAATTTGATTGAATGATGTTTTGTAGGTATGCACATTTCCACAAGACTCGCTAGTTTTAGACTTGAACTCTAAAACAATGACTTAGAGCAGGAAAGGAAATCAGCAACAAGTATACAGTCATTCTATATTCCAGCTGTTTTATTGGTTATTATTTGTAACAAGTATACATTCATTCTATATTCCAGCTGTTTTATTGGTTATTATTTGTAACAAGTATACATTCATTCTATATTCCAGCTGTTTTATTGGTTATTATTTGTAACAAGTATACATTCATTCTATATTCCAGCTGTTTTATTGGTTATTATTTGTAACAAGTATACATTCATTCTATATTCCAGCTGTTTTATTGGTTATTATTTGTAACAAGTATACATTCATTCTATATTCCAGCTGTTTTATTGGTTATTATTTGTAACAAGTATACATTCATTCTATATTCGAGCTGTTTTATTGGTTATTATTTGTAACAAGTATACATTCATTCTATATTCTAGCTGTTTTATTGGTTATTATTTGTAACAAGTATACATTCATTCTATATTCCAGCTGTTTTATTGGTTATTATTTGTAACAAGTATACATTCATTCTATATTCGAGCTGTTTTATTGGTTATTATTTGTAACAAGTATACATTCATTCTATATTCCAGCTGTTTTATTGGTTATTATTTGTAACAAGTATACATTCATTCTATATTCCAGCTGTTTTATTGGTTATTATTTGTAACAAGTATACATTCATTCTATATTCCAGCTGTTTTATTGGTTATTATTTGTAACAAGTATACATTCATTCTATATTCCAGCTGTTTTATTGGTTATTATTTGTAACAAGTATACATTCATTCTATATTCGAGCTGTTTTATTGGTTATTATTTGTAACAAGTATACATTCATTCTATATTCCAGCTATTTTAATAATTATTAGTTTAATTATTTAGTGTTAACATTTCAGAAGTATCTTTCTAATTGAGGTACTCAACTTTTATATTAGGAAAGATGTCAGTAAAATTAGAAACTATCTTAATAAATGTAAATGACTGCAGTCTTGCAAAATCTCAGATTTGAAATGCTAGTGTTAGCATAATGAAAATATATCTTAATAGTTTTGTCATTCTTACAAACTGAAATCAATCATGTTCTGGGTGACTATCTTAATAAATGCAACTGAATATCTGTACCTTTGCACTCTGTGTTAATGACTTAATATTTTGGATTTGAAATGTTAATGATATAATAAAGAAAATGTACGTTACTAGTTTTATCATTCTTACAAATGGAAATCAGCCACATTCTAGGTGCTAATAAGGAAAGATTTCCTAACACCAATTGCCTGAATATTAAGGATGGTCAAGGCCGTATCAATAACATTTCTGACACAGGTTGGGTTACTAAAAAATTGCTTTAACATTGAAAGTCTGAGAGTTTTTGTATTTAGTAAATAATTTTAACAAAAATTAACCCAGTCTATGCCTGGAATATTAACATCACATCATCTGTTCATATCTGAACAGAATAGTTTCAAAAATAACTGAAGCTTTGATTTCTGCTGTACCTCATATGAAAGACTGACATTTCTCTGTGAACAGTGGTAAGGTGGCACAGGGTGTGTTGCATTAATTCCCATGAAGGTAGTGAGTAAGCTAATCTACATGTGCAGACCTGAGGATGACACTGAAAAGACCCAATGGTTCAACAGGTCATTTGAGCCTGGAGGACTTATCTCCTTCCTCAGAAAGTCTTTGGCATATATGGTAGCAACAGTTGTGATATACACTCAGGAAAACTGTGACTATTACAGGGGACCAGAACTGTATGTGATAGGCAGGCATTGTTGCAAGCAGCTGCTAGTAGTGATCATGTGAGGTATGATACATATGACATGCTTTCCATTTTCCACTTAGTATTACTGCATGCAGTGTGGTGTCATGTGCCACACAGAAGACTGATTCAACACAGTAACTGTTAACAACAATGTTGGTACAATATTGTTCTATAAGCTGTGTGAAAACGCTACAAGACTGGAGTAAACTACTTGATCAAGTGAACTGCAACTGGGTGACATTGGATAGCTCAATGTGGCACCAAGGTCACATGAAAAACTTAATGTGGTTTCAAAATTAGGTAAGGACCATTGTGGGTAGAGCTTAGCTTAAGAGGTTTAGAAGGTGCAAGCTGGAAGCGTGTGTGTAAATGCCCCAGTTGTAGTGTAACCTGTAAGGGTTGAACCCTGTACCTTGAGTGCAGGTAACAAGAGCCTGAATTCCCTACCCACCACCATTTGCAAAAGTTTGCAGATTTTTTCCCTCATATTTGTACTGTTCTGTTCCTCATAACATCTGTGGTTTCTGAATACTTCAATCCTGAGATATGGTGCAGTGGTAGCACTGTTGCCTTACCCCTAGAAATTTTCTGGTTTGATTCCTGGCTGGGGTGCTTTCTCTGTGGAGTATGTATCTCCTGTGTGGGTTTGCTCTGGTGTCTTCCCATGTTACAAAGACATTTACCTGCAGTATTTCTCCCTGGTCCTCTGCTGAAAATTGTTTTTTTTTTTGTTCCATCAGACTTTCCTGGTTAACAAATGTTAAATAAATAAAATTGACAGGCATTTGAATTTTAGACTTCATATTCATATTCTTCAGAAAGTACTTAGTAACACAAAACCTTTTATTCTAGCAATGTTCTAAGTTTATAACATGGGTATTTGAAATTTGTCTCTATTTTTGGGACTGTATTCCCTCATTATTGGCTTCATCCAGGTTTTTAGTGCTAAGGTTGAGAGCTATGGCAAGAACTGAATTCACTGAATATATTTGAGGGCTGTATTCCCCCATAACTGGTTTTGTCCATGTGTTTTGTGCTAAGAGGTTTACAGCTATGCTGAGAACTGAATTCACTAAATGATAGCCATTTAAGTTTCAGTCTTCCTCTCTTTCACAAAGCAGCTGATTTGGCATAGTGGTATGTTGCTCTGACTGTTCTGCACAGGGACCTGGGCAGTGAAATGTATGGTGGTAACACAGCATTTTATTCTACCAACTTTCCAAGATTATACAAGCAATGTTTGTGTCCCTTGTTTTTGGGCTTTTGTCCCCCCCCAATAAATTTTGACTTTTTCCATATTTATTGTGCTGCGAAGTTGAGATACAGTTAAGTATTGAGTAGATTTTACAAGGAGCTGAGAGCTGCAGGGGAAGAGCAGTTTAGTGCTGCTTATAGTGGGACAGTTATATTATTAATAGCACAACAAGTTGTGTACTTGCTTTTGATGCAGAAGGTTGTGGGTTCTACTCCCACAAGGGGTGGATGCTGCTGTACTGAAAATGTCTTCTTTGGCAAAGATATTAACTAGCAGCAACCTCTTCATTAGTTACAGATCTCTTTAATGTGGAATTATTTAGATGACTTACTTCTGCAGAGATTGTGCATATTTACTGATACAGGTGTATTGTATAAATATGAGTAGACATTTTTATGATGGAAATGTTCTCAATTGGGCAGTTTTGTCATTACTGGTGCATGCATTTTGTTTCATTGCTAACTGGAAAAATGTTCAAAACAATAAATTTAAAGCACCCTCTAACAACTGTGCTGTATTATACAAGGAATATAATTTAATACAATCAGGAAGGTGTATCACACAACACATGTATGCTTTGTGTGCAAGGAGCCTATCATTTGAAAACAGCCCAAAGTTAATCTTTATACTACCCAACTGTATTTTCTTTGAATGTGGATTTCACTGCTGTTTCAATGAATGTGAGTTTCAAGGGCAGAGTTTTAATGCTAAGTCTATTTTCATTGTGAGACTGCATTGCTTTGTTTAGCAGATTTTTTAGTGTTTGTGCTGTAAAATACAAAATAAAACTTTTAAATGAAATCCAAATCATCGTAGAATTAAAGCAGTATGCACATTGCAGTGTTTATGGTAAATGGGGTGAAATAGCCAAATAATTGGACATTGGAATGGCTGCAGGGGGTGGCTCCATTAAACCATGATTTTGTGAGGGGAAGTATAGCAAAGTCAGACAGCCCCAGCTCAGCTGAACTATACCTCTCAACTGTTCAGATTTTCACAGAATGAATAGATTTTTGGTTCTTTTTGGTTTGTTCCTCATAAAATTTGTGGTTTTCTGGCAAATCATTTAGGAATTAAGTCACTAAATAATGGCAGACATTGAGTTTCAGACTTCATAACCTTCAGAAAAATGCATGCTAAAGCAAGACCTGTTCTATCAACTAAGTTTATACAAGAGCAATTTATACAAGAGCAATTTTAGTACTGTTTGTATGTTCCCCCAATATATTTGGACTTGTCCAGATTTCCAGCGTTAACAGGTTGAGTGGTACTTGCAAATTGCTTTATAGAATTGGGCATATCCAAACCTCTCAAATGTCCCTGATTTTGGCTCAAAATGTTGCTCTCCCTCTAATCCCTCTGCAAAATGTCAATTTCAGAAGAAAACATGGAGGGTTTACAATTAATAAATAACTGTAATAATCAGAGTTATAGATTACTTTTATTTCAGAAATGCATGTAGATTCATTTATTTTGTCAGCTGCTCAAGCTAACAGTGCTAATATTAAAAAGTGTCCCTTCTTTGACAGGTTCCCAGCTGTATTGTGTGACTATTTTATATTTTTGCATCACATTTTTGGTCCATTTTTCATAAAATTGTGGTTTTCTGGCAAATTAGTGGCAAATCATTAAAGACTGAAATAAGAAAATAATAACAGACATTTCAGTTTCAGATTTCATACCCTTCAGAAAATTCATACTAATGCAAGACCTACTATTCCATTAGAAAGTTTATAAGAACAATATTTAAATATTGTCCTTAATTTTGGGCCTGACTTTGTCCAGATTTCTTGCTCTGAGGTTGAGAGGTATGACAAATGTGTCAGGGCCATTGCAGTCAGCCAGAGACATTTCAAGTTGTGACATACTTGTTGCACCCCACTCCCCCATGTAGTGACTCTGGATGTGTCCAAGCAAGGCAAGGAGCAGTTATGCAGTGTAAGTGTGCAGAGTATCCCCCCATCCAAGGTAGACACAAGTACTACAGTGGCTTTTTATCTGTTTTGCTTGATGTTGCAGAATGTTCTGGTTTTCTGTCATATTTTTATTCTGTTGATTATGCTTCTTATTATTCAGAAAGTGCCTGTTGCTCTGTGTTTAAGTAGCAATGATTTCATGACCATCAGGTAAGCTTGTCTGAGATTGTAAGATGCAAGTAAGCTTACTGTTAAAGAATTACCAACACTGAAAGCCTTTTTGTTGTTGCCATGCAGAGAATACTTACATAACTAGATAACGTATAAGCCTTGGGTATTGAAATGCATATGACAGTATTTGTAATAAAGGACAGGATTACAGTATTTTAAGAAGCTCATTACCTTTGTTGGAGCCTTGCCATCATCTTTTCAGGCTTTACCCATAAACTACACAGAATGTCAATCTATCACGTGTGGTCCATACCTTGTGCAGTAATCCTGTAAGCAATTTAGATTGAGCTTGTTTCTTGTTTGCTGTTCATTTTTTATTTTGATCATGTTTTCCCAATGAAACAAACAGATAGTTGTCAGACAGCAGGTCTTTTTTGGATAAGAACATTTTTACAAGTGGGGGTTATCATTGCTACTTTCAGCATGTTACTTGGTATTTTTATAAAGCTGAATATAAATTATAATTAGAACTGCATTGCAAAGAGAAGTGGTTTGAGATGAGTGCTGCTTGTTTGTCTTGTACTTGATTTTTACTGGCACTCCAGTAATGTATTTAAAAAGTAAGTTATTTTTTCATGCCTCACAACCTTTTTGTTTCCATCTAGATATTAAGTAAGCTGTCATGCAGCCAAAGAATTGAAATATTTATTTTTTCTTCTACACTTCATTTTATCTTGATTGGACTCTCATAATGATGGTTTGGCACCCAGGGTAGTGTAGTTAATTAAAGTTCTAGTTTTTGTGGTTTTGAGCATAGCCCCTCCCATTTCTAGTTGGTCACACCCCTTATAATTGGCCCCACCCATTCAGCTGTCTCCTACAGCCCCCCTTCGATTTGAAGTCACCAGCCGCCACTGTTCAGAAATAAGGGACTAAGACTTTAATGCACAGAGAAACCCTCCAGGCTAAGACTTCTACACCGAATATCAATGAAGTGAGAAGAATAAATCCACTAACTGCAGACAGAGAGAGAGCTCACAATTTTTAATGAAACAAATAAATAAGCAGATAAATGCAGTACTATTTTTAACACAATATTCAATGAAACAATAAAACAGAAAAAATAAAATGTAGTACTATCTTATAACACTGCAAGTTTGTACTTATCTCGGCTTGTAATAAAGTTGATGTAGGTATGTAAAAGCTAACAAAACAGCTCAAATATGCAGCTATTCAGCAGAAATAATTTCAGAGATAAGGGACTAAGACTTTAAGGCACAGAGAAACCCTCTAGGCTAAGACTTCTACACCAAATATCAATGAAGTGAGAAGAATAAACCCACTAACTGCAGACAGAGAGAGAGAGGTCACAATTTTCAGTGAAACAAATAAATAAGCAGATAAATGCAGTACTATTTTTAACACAATATTCAATGAAACAATAAAACAGAAAAAAATAAAACGCAGTACTATCTTATAATACTGCAAGTTTGTACTTATCTCAGCTTGTAATAAAGCTGATGTAGGTATGTAAAAGCTAACCAAACAGCTCAAGTAAGCAGCTATTCATCAGAAATAATTTCAGAGATAAGGGACTAAGACTTTAAAGCACAGAGAAACCCTCTTGGCTAAGACTTCTGCACCAAATATCAATGAAGTGAGAAGAATAAACCCACTAACTGCAGACAGAGAGAGAGCTCACAATTTTCAGTGAAACAAATAAGCAGATAAATGCAGTACTATTTTAACACAATATTCAATGAAACAATAAAACAGAAAAAATAAAATGCAGTACTATCTTATAACACTGCAAGTTTGTACTTGGCTTGTAATAAAGTTGATGTAGGTATGTTAAAGCTAACAAAACAGTGTAAGAAATTTCTCTTTGTGGAAGATTTTCAGTCCATATATTTCTAGTTAATCGTCCCCGCGGTGGTGGTGCTGCGGTAGCATTGTCACCTCACAGTAAGATGCTGTCTGGTTCGATTCTCAGCTAGAGCGTCTTCTGCATGGAGACATGCATGAATGGGCGTACCTTCGTTGAAGGTTGTGTATCAGGGCTGGTAACTCGGCATGTAAATATCAGCTACCAATCATTAGTGGACCAGAGTTCCACTGTGGCGACCCCTAACCGGGAAAAGCTGAAAGACACAACAACATATTTCTAGTTAATCACTGTATATTAATCAGATCAGACAATAGTAGTAGAAGTAGTGAACTTAAACTCATCTTAAGTCAAAACAAAAACAAAAAATAATAATAGAAAATATATAATTGTACAGCATTACTAAGTATTTGAAAGTCATCCAAGCAAGGCAGGCAGTCTGTTTCCAGTTGGAAATCCTTTATTAAGTACACATACAAGCGATCCAAGTAAAACAAAATTAGAGTAATAATTTCCTCACAAGCTTTCTAAATATATATATACTTTTTTATCAGGCATGGGAGTGGTTTATTGTGCTGTGAAACAAAGTGTTATTGGTGCACATGTAAAATTCACATCCCTTCCCCATCAGTGTGTCATTCGAGCTGGTCCTGCTCTACTTAGAAGCTGTCATAATAATATATAACCGTTATGTACTTTAAATAAAATTTATAATGATGTGGTAT
>NC_056728.1:1415689708-1415729708 GCF_019279795.1 Protopterus annectens | reverse complement strand
CTGGATATTAGTTCTATTTCTTCAGAGTGCAGTTTGACCTTATGAACCTACTCACAGAAATGGTCTCGGTCATATGTAGAAAAAGGCCTGCTGTATTCTGCTGTAACAGTAGGGTTATTTTCATCCAAGCCAATGCAGATACCAAATATTGTCAGTCACTTTGATTCATTTTGTTTTATTTTTTAACAGGGGTAGAACACTGGTCTCTGTGGACCATTTACAGGTTCAGTCCAGGACAGAAAAATTAAAATATGAGTTCAGATTTACAGATTGAGAATTCACCTTCTTTTACCTGTGGGCCTGGAAAAAGTTCTTACATGCACAGTGCATTTTCAGATGCTCACACAAGAGGATTTTTTTTCTTTAGTATCTTGTGTCAGATCTATCCCACATTGACTTAGGTAGATTTATATCCTCACATATAAATAACTTAATTACAGGAAAGCTGCAATGATCACAAAGAAAACTATAACCTAACCTAACCACCCTATTTTCAGCTTACCTTCTTACCTTCTTTGAAAACCCACTTAATATACAGCCGAACTATACAAAGAAACACACATCTTCTCTCCACACTTCTCTCACTTCATTCTTAATGTTAATTCCACGCCTAGCTACCTCCTACCTAAATTTCATAGGTACTCCCACCTCAACTATGACATACCCTCAGATAAAAAAATGAAACTGCATATTCTTCTTAAGAGCAACTTCACATACAAACCAGATAATCCCACCTTACAAGACGGTGACATTCACCCCAACCCTGGCCCCTTACATCCCTCCCCGCATGTATCTAGACCCAACTTCAATAATACCTTCCTTATAGGACATCTTAACATACGTAGTGTAAATAACAAAGTACCCTACCTACATGCCCTCCTTGACACACACTGTTTTGATATTCTCTGCCTTACAGAGACATGGCTAAAGCCAGTCACTAAAGATACTGAAATTATACCACAAGGGTATAATATACTTAGACTTGACCGTTCAAAACGAAAAGGTGGTGAAGTAGCAATTCTATTTAAGAATAACCTCAACATCTCTACCCTTCCTACCTGTCCAACCCAGGATAGTAAAGTAGAAGCCATTATCACTAAACTCCAATTAAATGCTAAAAAATCCCTCTATATCATCTGCATGTACATACCTCCAGGTAACAACATACCCATCTTAGAAGACTTTCTCAGTTGGGTTTCTACCAACTACCCCCAAGAAACTATAATTCTTGATGACTTTAATATAGATTGGAATACTATTAACACTCAAAATCCCTCCTCTCATATAAACCTAAATGGTTTTACCCAAGCCATCACCTCTACTACAAGACTTAATAAGTCCAGTAAGAAAGAGAGTATCCTTGACTGGATACTTGCAAACAAAGTTAACATTACTTATAAAGTAGGAACTATGCCAGATGATCTCAGTGACCACTGCTTAACTTACATTATTAGAGTAAAGACAGATTGTCTAAACCCCCCCAATATAAGAAAAATACGCTCTACCAAACACTTTAAAATTGACCAATTTCAAAATGAACTCAAATCTTGTAACTGGAACCCCTTAAAATCACTTCCACTTAAAGATGCAGTATTATTCTTTAACTCAACTTTCCTTGCTATTCTTGACAGACATGCTCCAGAACGTACCATTAGAATGAAAGCTAATACAGCCCCATGGCTCTCTCCTGAAACTAAAAAACTAATATTCTCTAGAAATAAGGTCTGGGCCAAATGGAGAAACCATAGAAACAGCTCTGACTTTCTTTACTTCAGCCAGCTTAGGAATCTTACCAAAAAAGCTATAATCTCTGACAAAAGAAAATACTACTGCAGGCTTCAAGAAACCCATCTCAATAAACCTAAGCAAGTCTGGTCATCAGTCAATAGACTCCTCTCACCAGGAACAACCAAAACTCCCTCCCCCCTTAATGCTGACCCAAACACCCCTTACCTAACTGCAAATGCTTTTAACTCTTTTTTTTCCGAAACTATTCAATTTCTTGCTAGACAACTGAACACCAACAACTTCTATCCCCCAAATAATCTAATAGACTCTTCTCACAACTTCACTCTACAACCTATCCCTACCTCTTTCATCTATAAACTTATTTACAAACTGAAACCTTGTAACCCCTCTGCTGACAAACTCCCTTCTCTTTATCTTCAAAAGGCAGCCAAAGAAATTGCAGTCCCAATATCTATACTCATCAATAGGACAATCCAAGAGGGAACTATTCCTGATATCTGGAAAGTCTCTCATATTATCCCTCTACACAAAGGTGGTAACTCTATTGACTACTCCAACTTTAGACTAATTGCTCTTCTCTCACCCTTAGCAAAAATTATGGAGAAATGTATTCATCAGCAACTTGTTCAGTAACTCTCATTACACAACATTATAGCTAATTGTCAACATGGCTTTAGACCCCATCATAGCACAACCACTGCTCTCCTTTCCTTTGTAGATACTATCAATAGTAACTGCAATAATAACCTTCTCTCTTCTGCACTATTCATTGACCTCTCCAAAGCCTTTGACATGGTCAACCACTCTTCTTTGCTTCATATCCTTGAATCCTTCTCATTTGATAACCTTGCCATTAAATGGTTTAGTTCTTATCTGAATAACAGACAACAAGCTGTTCTTTGGGATAACCATATCTCATCATTGTTGCCCATTTCCATCAGAGTCCCTCAGGGCTCTATTCTTGGTCCTCTTCTTTTCTCCCTCTATATAAATGACCTTCACACAGTAATCCCTCAAGCTACCTGTATCCAATACGCTGATGACTCTACCATTATTTGCTCAGCATCTTCCTCCTCAGATCTAATCTCTCTAACTCAAAATACTTTCACCACAGTTGAAACATGGTTTACTAGACGGTATCTCCTTCTTAATGCTAAAAAAAACAAACTTCTTCTCTTCTCCCCAACCTCTCGGACCTCCCCATTAAACTTCACCATCTTGTCAAACAATGCCACTGTCATCTCCCCTGACTCTACAACTAAACTGCTAGGAATAATCATCGATAATAATCTCATTTTTGATCAACACATCAATAACACCATCAAATCAGTTAACAGAAAAATAGGATCCCTATACCGTATTAAAACCTTTCTAACCCCAGCTACTAGAGCTACTATCGCCCACTCCCATCTCTTATCCACTTTATTTTATGCATCTCCGATCTTTACCAACCTTAAGAAAGCTAACCTAAACAAACTAGCTATTTGCTATAATAACATTGCCCGCTTCAGGAAACATTGCAACTGCCCTATTCTTAGAGCTATCAAAAGCATTTGATACTATCTCTCACTCTATCCTCCTCTCCCAGCTTTCAGGTATAGGACTATCCCCCAGTTTCTTAATTGGTTTAAAAGCTATCTCTCTAAAAGACAGCATGCTGTTAAATGGCAAAATTCCATTTCCCCTTACCTTCACAACCCTACAGGTGTACCACAAGGTTCAGTTTTTGGCTCTCTTCTATTTAACATTTTTATCAACAATCTCCACCAAGCTATTCTGCGGGGCTCCCTAGTTCAGTATGCAGATGACTCCACTTTAGTCTGCTATACACCCAGTATAAAACTATTACAGCAAACTACTCAAGCAGCATTTTCCACTGTAGAGACTTGGCTTCAAAATAATCACCTTTCTTTAAACCCCAACAAAATCTAAACTTATGATCTTCACACCTAAGAGAAATTCTCCCATCAGTAAAGCTGCATTGACACATTCTCTCTTAATGCTGCAAAATTTGAGATAGTATCCCATACTAAACGGTCGATGAAGACCTTAAATTCAATCTGCACATTCAAAATAATATAAGTAAGACTCATAAAAAGCTAGGATTGCTCTATAGATGCAATAAGTTAATCTCCCTCAATACCAAACAAGTATTACCAGTATCTTACCTATTACCCTCTCTAACCTACAGTGCACCTTTACTAACAAACTTGCAGTCTTCCTTGAAATCAAAATTAGAAACATGCTATAACAAGACAGCTAAATTTGCTACTAACAGTCACCATTCTGCTTACCATTGTATTGCCCTAAAAGAACTATAACAGCTTGAATTCCCCCATTACCTTTTACTCCTTCAGCTCACAATTACACATAAATTTATTTAAAAACCACAAGACTGCCCAGCACTTAGCTCCTTACTCACCCTTTACAACCCCATTAGGCCTTTGCGATCCGAACAACCTCATCTTCTTCAAGTTCGTAAACCTAAATTACCTTTAGGCTAGTTATTATACTCTTGGGACACTGCCAGAAAATGGAATAATCTACTTTTGTCAATCCACTTACAACAAAGGCCTCACAACTTCAAAACTGCTCTACACAATCATCTCCTCTCCAATTGGTTGTGCGGTTGCTATTTCCTTCTTCTGCCATTACTTAATCTAATAACTAAACCTAAATTTGTTTATATGCTAGCTCCTGAGCCAACATTTTGTCTTTTTGATAACTCTTAATGAAGTTAACTACTTAATTCCCCCTCTAGCTTTCTCTTAATTCCCTACCACCTTTTTCTTTTTCTTTCCCACTTTTCTGCTTCATTCTTCTTCCTTTCATTCCTACCTCTTTCCTTTTTTTACTGTCCCTCCCACTTATAATTCTCTCCCCTGCCTCTAGTCTCCCTTATTTTCCTCTTTTTTCTTTCTTCTATCCCTTTCCACTAGGTATTACAAAGCTCTCTTTTGCCTCCCTTTCGAAGTTCTTTTCTATGTATACAAATATATAAATATATGTATATGTTATTTATTTGTTTATTCTAAGTAATGCCTTGAATTATATGCACCCTCTGATGTGTTTAATTTGTATAAAATATCATGATATTATTGCCTGTATTTTGACTATGTTTAACTTTGATGTAATTTTAATTGTCCTAATCCATTTAACAGTTTTTTTTCTTTCTTCTTTTATAATTTTCTTGTTTTTCTCTTGAAGCTTTCTTTCTTTGGGCAGTTTTATGTAAGTGTGATTAATATGTATATGCAGTTATTACCTGGAGCTTTTCTCCCTGGGTCTCCACTGAAAATGAGCTGACCTTGGCCCAGTGGACTTTCCTGGTAATCAAATGCCAATAAATAAATGCACAGAGAGAGAGAGAGAGAGACTTGCACACACACACACACACACACACACACACACACACACACACACACACACACACACACACACACACACACACACTTAGGCATCTATGCACACATATGCGCGCGCGCGCACACACGCACACACACACACACACACAGACACACACACACGCACAAACACACACATACACACAGCTTCATTTGTGCTTCTACTGACATGAGCAAACATTACCACACACACAAATACACAACAACACACCTTTGCTGAACTCACCTGCACTCACAGTACCCCCAGAGGAGGGAAAGGGTGACAACTGTGTTTTTACAGTTGTCACTTTTCCTCCTAAAGCAAAGTTTTACTCAGCTGAGCAATTTTCTGAATGACTTAGCAGAGTAAATCAGTAGATGCAGACATTTGTGAAGGAGATCACATGGTTAATTAGAGTTAGCTACTCCTTTTGACTGCCATATTAGCATTCACCTCTCTTGCTATGACCTCCCCTTATGAGAGTCTGTGAACAGAAAGGCTTAGCCCAATGGGAAAAAATATGAAGTAAGTCATCCCAATCATGTTAAGTTTTTCCTGAATCCCAGCCATTAAATAGAATTGCATTTTTAAATTTAGTTTAGAATAACATCCTGCTATAATTTTAGAAAAAAACAAACTAAATGCCAGATCTGTTATCCACTTTTTCGAAGGTATTCTTATGTTCTTATAAATCAATAGCTCATTTCCAATGCCCTAAACATAATCTAATTACATTTCTCAGCTTGCCAATTACATAGGGAGAATAATGTAGTATTGTCCTGACTCCATCAACATTGCAAAATTCCACATTTTATGTTCTTATATATGCAGAGTAGTTAAAGTGTGACTATTTAATGGAAGAAAAAGAAATGATCGGTGGTCCCAAGTAATACCAGAAACCGTGCCCTATTGCAGACAATAGAATCGCTCAACAATAATGTTTCACATTTATGTTTTATGAAAAAGGAATGTAATCCATTCTAGGAATTAAAATCAGATATGCTTAAATCCAGAAATAATGAGTAAACTGATCTGTTTTACCCCAGTACTTTTGCATGTTAAAGCTCTGATGCAGATAGTTGCTGCGTGTGTAAGGAAGGGTACACACTGCATTCATTATTCTAATTTCCAGACAGCTTAAAATCTAGACTGTTTGTGATTTCAGAACTTCACTGAAGAACTGATATCCTCTCCTGACTTTATGTACTTGAACACTGCTTCCTTTGTGCAAGCTGTCATAACCGGTATTTTCAAAATAGCAAACTATTTTCACTTGGAGTATGCATCCCATAAAAATAAAGTCATTAACAATATGACACTTCTCTTGCTCTAAGTAATCACACTTCAGAAATTTTTACTTCAATATCATGAGAAAAACAAATTAGAGCTCGTTCTTATCATATTTGCAGAGCCGACTGTACTTTTTTCAAAAGACCACTTTACATTAACTAATCATGATTTTTCATCTGTAGGGAGCCATTTAATTACAGCCCCTGCCATTTCAAAGAAAGATTTGCATTTCCCTCTGAAAGTGCTCTCATGTTGGGAGCATTCCTTCCTTTAAGCCATACTGTCCTCTTCAATAACTGATTCTGGAGAAAGACAAGTGCTATCTTTTTTAGATGTCTGCAGTTTGGGTAATCTGATTAATCAGTAAGGATAGTACAGTACTTGCAGTCTTTTAATAAGGATAGCAGTGGAATACATAAACAATGTGACTTCTGTCCTGCATTAATGAATAATAGAAGCTGGCAGCAAGAGTCTTGCAGTAGCTTCATTAGATGCAGACATGTGTTTGCCTTGGGTCAAAACATCAAGAAGATAATGGAAAAATAAAACCAAACTCTACAGCATTAATTACTAATCATCTGCAGTGGATTACAAATACCGAGAGGCATGTGTATTCAAAATTATCATAGATGTCATTGTTTGCACATGAAAATAATGAGCCACCATAACCACTAGTTTTAAAACAGATTGAGAATTTTTGTAGGTATTACTGCAATTTAGCTAATCATGAACTCTGTAAATGTCTCTAAATGTACTTAATAAAAATGCCCTTAGTTCCTGAAAAGTAAAATATTATTTCATTGGGGCACAAAGCAAGATCTGAACGGCATGTAGGTGTTTGCAGAGCTTGTTTGCAATAGTCTGTTCACCTGTATGAAACTATAACATTTACGTAATCAGTGGTTATTCATTAAAGGGAAGTTGCTGTGCTGCATAGGACATGTTCTATTGCATGTCTGAAATGTATCAAGGATTACCTGGTACATTCTTAGCCATGTTAACACATGTAAGTTGTGATCACTGCAAACTGACGCATTACAGTCCCCTAAGAAAGTATGGAGTAAGCAGAACAGAATATGCCAGGCAAATATATATAGTACAGTAACCCTGACAAAAATCATTATACATCTAAGAGTTTTGTTTTATGTATATAATGCAGATCTATCAACAGCCAACAAGGTAACATTTCCCAGAGATACGCACCCTTGGATTCAGAAAGAATCCTTTAAACTCACGTAAACTGTTACCACCACAAGGTGCACAAGGTTGTGTAAAATGTGATTCAGCGACATGTTTAACCACTATGAGAAAGACCTTATTAACATCAACATTGCGTGTCTCTGAGTCATGCATAATTACCGCCAATGCTATACAGCATTTTTCATCTGTAATTATCACTGGGGGCTCTTGTATTGTGTTGGCACAGGACCCCTTCTCAGTCACAGAGCCAAATTCCTCAACATACAGGCAGACATGGATATGCAAACACACACACACATGCACACACACACACACACACACACACACACACACACACACACACGCACACGCACACGCACACACGCACATGCACACGCACACACATACACACACACACACACACACACACACACACACACACACACACACACACGCACATACATGCACACACGCACGCACGCACACACACACACACGCACACACACACACACCCATGGACATCCCCATATGCACATAGACATTACAGCTGAGTTACATCTCCAGGTGCCTCTGCAGGTGCATCCTATTGATGCCTCTAGGTGGTGTCAAATACTGCTTGTTCATATTTGCATCAATAATTCCAAAACCATTTTACATAGAAAGTTTTAAAATATTTTTTCTGAAAGCTTGCACATTAGCAAACACAACTGTATTGATAGCCAACCACTGTCTAGTGAAGGTACAGAGATATTAATTGTAATTCATATAATATTCAACTAAAATGTCATAAATGTAATGTTTTTTCTAAATATTGTGACAACCAACTGGTACAGACAGAACTGCATAGCCTCATATGAAAGCTCTCAGACGGATGAACAAAATGCTACTAATTGTACATTTGTACCTTGAGTAGTTGCTGAGATATTGTAAGTAATTTACAAACTATTAGAAACTTGATAGTTTGTTTACTGTGACTTTTATAAAATCCAGTATAAAATCTAGAACCTGAAGAATACTAGCACTGTAAAAAAGGTTTGTGTGAACAGTTTGCCTTTTACACTTCTTTAGTAACCCCTGTGGTTCCAGTGATATGAACATGTGTTTGAAATGTCTGGACATAATTTAATTCTGTCAAAAAGCATTGGCTCCGCTCATTGAAAGTTCCAGTGCAAACTTCCAGAGCTCCATGGAAGGGAATGAGTTAACATGACACAACCAACTCAGCACGGACATACTCAGCCCCATTCTCGCAGACACACACACACACACACACACACACACACACACACACACACACACACACACATACACACATACTCACGCCCACACCTACATTTTTGATCCCCTACCTAATCCCTATATTGCAATTGCTCAGGCTGGCACTCACTGATACAACATTATAGTTATTTAAGACCAGCCATACCCCTGTAGACATGCACGCATACACACACACTGCCACAAACATAAACATACTCATCTTCCCCCACCAAGACATCGCTGCTGATCTACCCTAACTTCACCTGCAGTACAGTCTCTCCCAGGGGTGTAGCTAGGATTTTCAAATTTGTACTCACAGATCTCAAACTGCTACCCCCCTCCCCAGCCAAGCTACTGCCATTCTCGTAATTCACGGTTCGCTCTTTTAGTGTCGATGAAGAGGCATTCGCTGTAATGCCTCTTCAGTAATATAATATAAATTCACTCAAACTCGGTTCCTTGAATTGAAAATTAACCTGAAAGTCAGTTCTTTGAAAAATGCAGCATGGTAGTTGGGGAAGAGGAGTCATGCTTTTGTTTTCTGTAACTAAGGTACAGGTTTTGAGCTTGAGTAAATTACTAACCACCTGCTATCCCTAACTAGGGTGTTTCATTCACACACACACCCCTACCTACCTCTTAGTGCAAGAAATATGGACAAAGCCTAAAATAAACAGGGACAGATATTAAATAATGCTCTTGTGAACTTAGAAAGTTGCTAGAATAACAGGATTTGTGTTAGTATGAGAAAGTTGCTAGAATAACAGGATTTATGCTAGTATGAATTTTTTTAAAGGACATGAAGTCTGAAACTCAAATGTCTGTCATTATTTAGCAACTTCAGCCTTCAATGATTTTCTAGAAAATCAGAAAATTTATGAGGAACAGACAAAAAATATGGGGCAAAAATCTGGGCATTCTGCAAAATTTGGACAGTTGAGAGGTATGCTACCTACCTACCTCTCACACACACACACACACACACACACACACACACACACACACACACACACACACACACACACACAAATACCTCTCAACCTCTTAGAGCAACAAACTCATAAATAAAACTGAGGCAAAGGCCCAAAAATAAGGACATTTTTTAAATATTGCTCTTATAAACTTAGAAAGATAATAGTAGTAGGTCTTGCATTAGTACAAATTTTCTGAAAGGTATGAAATCTGAAACTCAAATGCCTGCCATTATTTTCTAACTTCAGTCTTTAAAGATTTGCCACTAATTTGCCAGAAAACCACAATTTTATAAAAAACGGACCAAAAATGTGATGCAAAAATATAAAATTGCCAGACAATACAGCTGGGAACCTGTCAAAGAAGGGACACCATTTTAATATGAGCACAGTTAACTTGAGCAGCTGACAAAATTAGAGAATCTACATGCATTTTTGAAATAAAAATGTATAACTCTGATCATTACAGTTATTTATAAAAGTAAACCCTCCACGTTTTCTTCCAAAATTGCTATTTTGCAGAGAGATTATTAGGGGGAGAGCAACATTTTGAGCCAAAATTGGGGACAGTTGAGAGGTTTGGATATTCCTAATTCTATAAAGCGATTTATTTGCACATACCTCTCAACTTCTTAATGCAGAAAATCTGGACAAGGCCAAATATATTGGGGGAACATACAAACAGTACTAAAAATTGATTTTGTATAAACTTAAGACAGTTGATAGAATATCAGGTCTTGCTTTAGCATGCATTTTTCTGAAGATTATGACGTCTGAAACTTAACGTCAGTCATTATTTAGTGACTTCATTCTTAAATGATTTGTCAGAAAAGTTTTATTTTGCATTTTACAGCACAGACAACAATAAATATCTGCTAAACAAAGCAATGCAGTCTCACAATGAAACTAGACTTAGCATTAAAACTTCTCTGCCCTTGAAACTCACATTCATTGAAACAGCATTGAAACCCACATTCAAAGAAAATACATTTTGCCAGTGGCAGATAAAGATTAACTTTGGGCTGTTTTCAAATCATAGGCCCCTTGCACATGAAACATACACATGCTCTTTGATACACCTTCCTGATTGTATTAAATTATATTCCTTATACAATACAGTATAGTTGTTAGAGAGCTTTTTAAATTTATTGTTTTGAACATTTTTCCAGTAAACAATGAAACAAAATGCATGCACCAATAATGACAAAATAGCCCAATTCATAACATTTCCATCATAAAAGTCTACTCAAACTTCTACAGTCCACCAGTATCAGTAAATATGCACAATCTCTGAACTAGTAAAAGCCATCTACATAATTCCACATTAAAGAAATCTGTAACTAATGAAGAGGCTGCTGCTAGCAAACAACTTTATATTTCATGGTTTCATCTACAAATAAAGTGCCTGCTGCCCTTGAGGAATAAATTGCCTATGTTGCATTAAAAACAATGATATGCTAGTAATATTGCAATAGGGAACGGATGGCAAACTGATAACAGGTTCATAGTTACTACTAGATATCTTCGCCAAAATGGACTACAGCATCCACCCCCTTTATAACACAGTATAGTATCAGCAATGCATCTACCTACTGTGGGAGAAGAACCCACAGCCTTCTGCATCTAAAGCAAGTACACTACCTGTTGTGCTATTAACAGTACAAGCCGACCCAGCATAAGCAGCACTAAACTTTAGTTCCCCTGCAGCTCTCAGCTCCTTGTAAAATGTCAACACTCAGCTGTATCTCTTAACTTTGCAGCACAAGAAATCTGGAAAAAGCCAACATTTATTGGGGGGGGGGACAAAAGCCCAGAAACCAGGGACATATTTTAAACATTGCTTGTATAATTTTGGAAAGCTGCTAGAATAAAATGCTACATTATCACCATGCATGTCTTGAACCCAGAACCATATGCACTACAGTCAGTGCAACATACCACTATGGTGAATCAGCAGCTTGAACCATAGGAAGACAAACTTAATGGCTATCATTTAGATAGCTCTCAACCTCTTAACACAAAAAAAACCTGGACAAACAAAGCCAATAATGAGGGAATACAAATTCAGTACTCACTTCACACCTTAGCACAAAAAACCTGGACAAACAACAAAAACAATAATGGGGGAAATACAACTTCATTTCTCAGTTCTCACTTCTCACCATAGCTCACAACCATTAGAAAAACAAATCTGAACAAAGTTCAGAAATGGTGGTGGTTAGGGACTTTAGGCTCTTCTTATGCTGAAGCAATGGTACATGGTTTGAGCCTGAACATCTATAGCCAGCAGGTGTATTATGTGGGGGCATTTACACACACACACACACACACACACACACACACACACACACACACACACACACTACCTGATAATAATCTGTTTGTGATTGCCTTCCAACTACATTTCCAGCTTGCAGTGATAGGACCACCAGTTTAAATTTATAATAATAGATCAAATTTTTGACAACCATCAAGGTGCTCCTCTTCATTTGCTACTAGAAGAGAAAGAATTGAAATGGCAGATAAAATTGAACTCTTATTCATTTCCAGGTCTTAATGACCTGTGTTCAATTAGCTGTGTGTTGAAGTTGAAGAGTTTAAGACGATAGAGCTTTTATTTATGTAGTGGCAGGTTTTTAATGTTAAAGGGGTGTTTAAACATTTACATTATTATTTTTAGAGTTCGTTTTGATAAAAGAATATTTTTAATATTTTTATACTTCAAGGCATTTACACAGTATTGCATTCACTAAGGGTTCGTTGTGATGTTATTTTATTTGAAGAATATGTCTTTAAGAGCTGATTAGAAGTGATTGAATTTTATTATTGTCAGCTGTTGATGTATGTATGGGGTTATTTAAGCTGATTGTATATTTTATGTTTAAGTTCTGAGGAAGTCTACTGACTAAGTAGACAAAAAGCGCTTTAACTTATTGTCTAATAAAAATGTTCGTGACCTTCATTTACTTGGATTTACTTGGTGACTTCTGCTGGATTTCGTTTTGGTGCTTGATTTACATTTATTCTCAGTTTTTGTGGCAGCTTTGTTACATTTCCTGCTTGCAGTGATAATCCATTTGTGATTCTCGTCTTCCACTCGTTCGCTCACTACTGCACATTTTCTGCTCGCAGCCAGCCAGACATGACGTGAGCTCACTTCTGACAGGCTGGTATTCTCCTTAAAGGAGCCAACACCCATTCAAAAGGAAGAAGTATGTACATTTTTTTTTTTTAAAAAAGCTACCCCCTCTTCTAAAAAAGTTGTACTGAAATCAGTACAGTGCGTATGCCTCCCGACGTCCCTGGTCTCTCCCATTGACTATAATGGGGTAATGCAACATTTTGGGTGGTTAGTTACTCGTGTTAGGGCTTATCACTGGTGGTATCCCTTTCTGAATCACAAGGACAGTGCATAATCTATGCAGCTCATGCACATCCACAGTAGAGTACAATAATCACACCCCTGTCCATCCTCCACACTTTCCAATCCTCCCCAAATTTAGACTAGGCTTTAGCATAAACTTTAAGGAGCAGGCCACTTGTCCTACAACTTCGGTTTCAACTTGCTGTTTGATTTTTTTTTCTTATTAAACCAACATTGCTATATATTTATTCAGTACTTATTAAGAACTTTTGTATATTCACAATTTCAGTTTGTTGATATGCTTTACATTTACTAATAACTGCTGATGTACAGCCCAGTTTCTGCCATATTGCTGACTAGTTGATTTCAAAGGTGACAGCTGCATACATAATAGTCCTTATTCCAGTCATATAATCACTTTATAGTAATGAAATATATATTTTAAAGCATGTTATGTTGAGGCTGTTATTTTATTTTGTGATTTATACATACCTAAGCACAATTTAAGGACTGTTTGGATTTTACTCTAGTATGCTGATTTACAAATATTTACACATGTTGGCTTGGTGGTATCGTACATAATACTCTACCCATCATCCATCCATCCATCCATCCATCCATCCATCCATCCATCCATCCATTCATCCATACCTCATCCACCCATCCATCCATCCATCCATCCATCCATCCATCCATCCAATTTCACAATAGTTTTTACCAGTAAGAGTTGTAAGTTCATACGTTCATGAGTGTATACTAGCATAACAACTTCTGGGGCCTTTATAAACCCTGCCATGCATCCCAAATGTATCCAACAGGTTTTATGAGCCTTCAAGGTTATTTTAAGGGTTTTATGTAAGGTAGGGTATGATTTAAAGACTGTCTCTATCCATTATCGACATACATACTAGACCTGGGGTGAATTTCCGATTGCCCATCCACTTGTCCAGGTTACACTTGAATAGGTTTAAGGAAGAACTCTCCTTTACATGGATGAGAAGCCTGTTCCAGTGGAGTAGAATTCTCTGAGGCACATACTTGTGCCTCCAGCATGTCCATTGATTTTATTACTAATTTTATAGGAAACCTTCAGACACTGGATCAGACCCAGTTTGGCTTTCTCAAAGGTCAATCATGCATACTGCACCTGGTGGATTTCTTTGAAAAGGTCACCAAGGCAATGGATGAGGGCAAAATTGTGCATACTGCATACCTTGACCTGACTAAGGCATCTGATACAATACTTTACTCGAGCATTGTAAGCAAAGTCATGGAATTAAGCATTAACCCCTATGTTTCTCTCTGGATAGCCAGCTAGTTCTCTGATAGGACCCAGGAAGTTAGGATAAGGGAGAAAACCGCTACAAAGAGTCCAGCCACTAGTGAAGTCACTTAGGGCCCTGTGCTGGGCCTACTGCTTTCTGACATTTATTTCTCAAAAGTCAAAGCCAATGTCAAGGACCTCTGACTGACCAAGTTTGCTGATGACTTCAAACTAGAAGCAGTCATAGAACCCCCCCCCCCCCGCAGACATTAAAATCCTACAGAAAGTGCTAACACAGACAAATGAGTTGCACCAAAGCCAAGTCTTAAAACTCACTGCCAAGAAATGTTTACTAGTACCCTTTTATCCTACTGGGCATTGCACTTCCTAATTTTAGCTTTGACTTTTTTTTTCCTTTTGTTGTATAATCTGTTTATGTTTGGATTCCACCAGGGCAGTTTGTTTTATGAATTTGTTCTGGGCTTGTTTCTGGTTGGCTAGCTGTATCTATGCATATATTGACATGATTGTACAAGTTTTTGTGTGCAATTCTGCACAGGCAGTTGTATTATCTGGGTTTGGCGAGCCTTGAAATTTTGTCAGATAGTCGCCTAATAGTAGTTTCTATGAGAATAGTTCTGGGTTTGCTGGGTCCACAGAGCTGATTTTTATTTTGATGGAGAAAGTTTTATAATCTGATCTTAACATAGAGGACTCTATGGGGGGGGGGGGCAGTGCAGTGTTCTCCCATATTTTTGAGTACCAGATCCAGTATGTTTGCACTCCTAGTGGAGAAATGGACTAACTAGTCAGGGGTGTTTATGCTATGATGGTAACAAGATGAACAAGACACATCAGATACGTCTAGCCTAAGCAGCAGTTTCCAACTCATCCTACAAGAGCTGCAGATGCTCCTAGGTTAGTACAAGGATAATACCTCCAGTGTGTTCAAGTCTTTGCTGGCATCTCCTCAAAGGAGAGTCATTCCTGGTACACCACTACTGAGAGAAGTCCAGGTGGTATGCTTGCAGGAATACCATTTCTTCTCACATAATTTCTTCCAACATAAAAGAGCAGTGTCTGTGCTTCAAGATTCTGCCAGAGTGCCAAGTTCCTCACTCTTTCGTGGAAAGTCAGCTCATCTATCCTGTTTGGGAACTTCATTCTTGCTGCTTGTTATAAGTAATCACATCCATTCACTCACTACCCAAAGCATACTTGAAGGTGAAGCCATAGGCTGACCAACAAAGTAGAGTTTTGTCTCATGATTCAGTTTTTACATCACCACCACACCTCAGTACAATACCTGTAGTATTGCTACCACTGCATCTGTCTTGTGGTCAGTGTCCTGATACCCTTTGTCTTCACTTATGAACCGGGCTCTAAAATACTTACACCGCATCTGAGGAATCTGTTCACCCCTCACCTGCAGAAAATAGTCCATTCTTTTCTAAGACAGAACCATGACCTCCAATTTGCTAAATTCTATCTGTTTCCCAGCCCAGAAGAAACTGTTGCAGTACATCTTGAATTTCACATTCTGTTAAGAGTAATAGCATCCTCTTTGGCATACAATCTGAGCATTCTTTGATTAATCTTGGTCAGAATCACACAGTAGGTAAATGAAGACTGAAGGAACCAAACCCTGGATTACAGGATTAAGTTTGTTCACTTGCTCTGCTCAGCCTTTGTTACTTGCAAACTCGCTATATTTTAGGCAGCATTCACAGAGTTAGATCTTGTCTGTATGATGAGTTATTAGCCTCTTACAGCAATACGTATAATGTGATAGCTTTTCTCCAAGAATTTTTTAAGCATCCTGGCTCCTCAGAAATTGAATGCACTTTGTCAGGTCAACTCAGTATATGAGGTGAACCACTCAATATCCTAACCTTCCTTCCTCACTGCCTGCTGGAATGTGTGCCCTCATTCTATTCTGTAATTTCTCCAATGTTTGCAGTAGTTATATAATTTGCACATGAACTCCACTATTGTTAAAGTCTCCATGTTAAATGATTACGAATGAGTATGTTGGGATTATGACACAACAATGGCATGACTTAGGAAAATCAGTTTTAGGACATCAGTACCAGATAGCTATGCCAAATGTATCAATGCCAGTATACTCAAAGAGTGCTGAAATACTGGTTTTAGCCTGAGGTGGGGGATATACTTGATAAGTAGTCGTTTAATATCTTAGTGATACAAAACATCTCACCATTAGACATGAATCTAACCGAGAAAAAGGTTTATTAAGGTGTGGGTTGCTGCATTCATTTATTCATGCAATGTGCAAATATATCCCCAATTCAGAAATAAGCAATTAATTTTACAATTAAGCATAACTGTAGCAATTCCTTAAAAAGCATGCTCCACTGATGTGGTATATCTGAAACAGCAAATTAAATAAATGTGTCATCAGAGGTGCCTTCATTAATATTTACTGTTATATAATCTTGTTAGCATCATTCATGAGTATAGACTGATGACTTTTTTCATAAAATAAAGGAGTGTTACAAAGGAAAACTTTCAGAAATTATTTTAGTGGAAAACTAAAGATTTTTGCTTGAAAAAGATTAGCTTCATTTTGTTCTCGAATGCATGTGAGATCATTGAATGCTACTCCAGTTCAACCGTCCTACACAAAATGAAAAACTGATTTCTGAAATACAATGTATGGACTCTAAGCCAGGAAGCAAAAATGATTAAGTGTCGTCCACAAGGAATGCAGCAAAATAAGTCTGAATAAGAGTTTCTCAGGAGAGGTCAGTCATAGGTTTGACATAATAACACTTCACATATTTGGCAAATCAAATAGAAGCAGGAATGTAACCTTAAAATCACATCTCAGAAGGTAGAACTCTGTTCCGATTCATGATTTACAGATGTAAAAGCAAATTAGAAATAGAATCATGGTGCTGGGAGTGCATGGGAATGAAAACTAGGGAGTTATAATTGAAGAGATATAACTGAAGGCAAGTGATATTTAGGACAGCTTGAACTCAGAGAGGTCGTTACTGTAGTACATACAGCTGAAAGAACTGCCAGGGTTGTGATTAATTTTAAGGTCTGAAATATATCTACAAACGATAGAAAGAGAGAGTAAAACTAAATAACACACCTGAAAAGCAGAAACCATCAGAGGAAAAGAATGCAGAAAGAAGCCAGAAAGCCTGGCTGGTATTTTTGCATAATAAATGAGAAGAACTTAATTCATGAAAAGCAAGGATAAAGAATCCACACACTCCAAAACAGAAAAGCAGTAATGTAAAATTATTGATGGTGAGAAGGAAGGAAGAAGACAAATGGAAGAAATTTAGTTAAAAAAATAGAAATAGAAATCTGCAGAAGAGAAGGCAAGTATAATTCAGGTATGGATAAGTACTCAAGAAAAACATATGGTAGAATAGTATTTGATCTGAAGTCAAAATGCTTCTGAGTGAAACTGAGAATTATTGATCTGTGTAGATGTGGTTATGTACCTCTCAGCATTCTTATTTGCTACTTCTATGTTACCAAACAGCTCAGACTATGTTTTGCCTAATTTTCCTCAATATGATGAAGGAGTTTAATATGAATTATATAATAAAGGGTAATTAGTAGTTCAAATCATGCATGCTGATTGGGCACCCCAATCACTGTGCCCACTCTCCATCAAGCATATCCCAACAACAAGAAATCTGAATGATTAACTGTTGTTGAACAACTGCACTTTCTGTTAGGATATGCTAAAAATGATATCTTCAAATATTTTAGCAGTATCACAGCAAAATATGAGAAAAACTCAGGACATTCTGCAGAACTCGGGTCATTTAAAAGGAATAACTACTGGCAATCCAATTGATCAGCCCTAAAGACTCAAATACCCTGACATTAGCATACAGTTCTGGTAATGCTAGATGTCAGAGTTTCACAAAAAAAAAAAAAAAGACACACAGAGAGACAAACCACTATAGCAATGCTCTCTTTTGCGGCTCCCTACTACTGCACTGATGTACTGTGTAAGCACAGAGATATATGTACCATATGCAAATACTTAAGAAGGTAAAAGAATGCTGACGTGCTATTATACAAAGACATTATTTCAGAAAGGTAAAGAATTCCTTCCTTAAATAATGTCATTATATGATACCAATAACCCACTGGATGGGGTATCACAGGATTTTCCCACGGATGACATTTTTGATCACTCTGACTTCACCTTTTTAATTAAGCTGTAGCAACAGTTGGCAAATCCTGTGATATCCACAACCGGTTGTGTGTTATTACAAAAATATTTTAAGTCAAGTGACGTTTGATGTTCCAGACAAAAGACACAAGACAACTTTTCTGTTAAGTCTCTGTTTCCTAATCATTATCTTTCATACAAGGAAATGTGAAGTATAAGTATATACAATGGCAAAAAAACACAAGAATCATTTGAATTTGTATATGTATATGTATGTATTTGATATCAGATATCAGATAGAGTAGTATATGTCGATATTATGTATTTCTTATCAGATGAAGTAGTGTTTGTCCATAACACCATGTATCATTTCATTTGTATTTACTTACTTATTTACTTTTTCTACATTGGACTAGACCATCATGGCGTAGCTGTTATGTGTCATTCTAGTCCCTGTAGATCTTCAAGTTTAAGTAGTTGAATGTGCAGATGATGTCCTGACTCAAGATTTATTCAGTAATGGTTAAGCACCCCCTTCCTATCACAATGGTTGCTGAGTTACATGCTCATCATGTGGCTTGCAGTCAGACTGTAGCAAAGATATCATACACTTTGAAATTCATGGTGAGCATTTGAGGGATTTTGACTTTAAAGTAAAATGAAAGAAATTATAGTCAATGTGCTACTGTTAGATATATTTGAATATCTGAGGAAAAGTGTGGATGGATGGATGGATGGATCTCCTCTCTATATACCAACACAAATACTAGCCATAATGATAATTTTATATTGATGTCAGCAAATTACAATATATTGTGCGACACTTTTCTTGCCAGGCCAATGACTACTTAACTCAGATCAAATAAGCATGGGTCAACCATTTTGATCCACAGCTGGCCTCTATGGCCATCAATGTATTGATTTTGCACACCTCAGATATTTGATCGTGATTTTACAAAAATGGCCAAAGGAAAGTAATCCAGCTTACTTCACACATTCATAGGTTGATGAAAAAGGCAACAAAAATAGTTACACTCTTCAGAGGAATTTCGCAATTGCATACAGACTGCAATAATTACCGTAGTTTAAATACAATAATTGCTGGATGCCAAAAGAGTTTGCATGGTGTATCATGCCTAACTGATGAATTACACTATGCCCAGTTCCATAATAAAGGGCACAGTCATTCTTCATTAGGCATATGTTAATGGGAAATTGTGAAGCCCCATGCTCAATATTAAAAGGGGAATTAAGCGCTCCATATTGAACTAATTTGAGATTACACATTGGTGAAGTTTGTCATTGTAGAAGGCTGAATCAGTGGCAAAGCCCACCAAAATTAATGGGCTTGTCTGCATGGCAAAAGATCCACCTGTATGTGGAAAAAGTTACTGCAGGCAGTACAAAGTACAAGCTAGATCACCTGTCATATCCTGTTCCACATACAGGTGGAGCTGTAATGTAGTTACAGCCCCTGCAGTAACCCTGAATAATCCTTTGATTCATTACTTCTCGTCTCCCTTTCTCACTTTTTCTTCCTAAACTCTGCTGCATATCCCTGTAAGGCCAGTACTGTAAATAGTATTCCTAAAACAACCTGCTGTACTGCTATTTCCCTATGTATTATACTGTATATTGACTTGTCTTATACTGTCTGACACTGTTTAGTGTAATACTTCTCTTTATTATTACGTTCATATCTTTTATTTTTTTTACACTGTGTATATATTGTTGGTATATTCTGTGTGCTAATATCGGAGCTATTCTCCCCGGGCCTCTACTGAAAATGGAAATACATCCAGCTAGACTAGCCTGGTTAACAAATGTAAAATAAAATAAAATAGTTATTCAGTCAAAGAAGGGTTGAAGAGACCTCACACATGTACAGTAGTGGAAAGTGTAAGCATCCCCAATTTCCTCACTGGACAGATCATTTTACATTGATTAAAAAAATATGTAATAATCTGGCATGCATCTCAGCTGTCTATGATCTAGCAGAATGTCCCTGATTTGCTTCACACTTTGCCATGTCTGTAAAAAAATGTCTGATTTTCTGGTAAGTCACTGAGGATCTGAATTCCTCTGAAGGCATGTGCTAAGGTGCCACAGGATTAAAATAAAGTGTTTAAATATGAGGTGAACAACCTTTCTACTTGCAGTTTCTTTCCTATGCAATTTGGTAGTTGTAGCTCATTTATACCTCTCAACTGTCCCTGATTTAGCAGAATGTTCCTGATTTTATCTCATATATTGCCTTGATTGGCATAAAATTTCTGAGTTTCTGCTAAAACATTAACTGTCCCTGATTTAGCAGAATGTCCCTGATTTATCTCATATATTGCCTTGACTGGCGTAAGATTTTTAAGTTTTTAGTAAGAGACTGAGAATTACACAACAGTGACAGACATTACAGTGTCATACATTGTATGGTTCAAAAATGTATGTTTACACAAAACCCATTGTACTAGTAGCATTTTAAGTGAATTTAATAAATATTTAAAAACTGTCCCTTATTTTGGTAATTTGTTCTCCCCCATTATTTTTGGCTTTATCCCTAATTTTTGAGAAAAGAAGATAAGAGTTAAGTTCTCTAGTGTTATAATGGCCATACACCCATGCCACTCATGCAGTTGGTAGATATTGACATGATTGCCATACTAGCCATCATGTCGGCATTTTAACTTTACACCTAACAGATAGAGTTGTACTGTTAAATGAACTAATGGCAGAGCATCTCCATTTATAAGATGAATCTGGTATTGCAGGCAGATCCTTCCAGCAATATAACCCCCCTCATACAGATTGAGTTGCTTTGCCAAAGAACTATGCGAAGACACAGCAGCTCTTTTGAGTCCTCCTGCAGTGTCACACTATGCTAAGACAAGGTAATGTGGCTCATTACCCCAGATTATAACTGAATCACATTATTTTGCTTGGCGCAGCTGTGCACATTAGTTTTGTAAGGCCAGATTAATGCCTGGTTAACTTGACCATGATGAGAAGATTAGCTATCCCAAGAATATAACTCGGACTACTGATTGTGGCAAAAAATAATGATCACAGTAATGTATTTCATATTTCTTTTATAGAAACACATAGTAGCCATAGTAAAGATGTTCACCTTACTTCATGTAAATGTAGAGCAGTCCTACAAATCCAGATTAATAATTTTTCAATCTGAGGCAATGACAGCAGTTTCAGTAATTTCATATTTTTATGTTTATATTTATACTTGTATTTCTTAACCGATGTAAAGCACTGATCCACATGGACCTTTTTCACAGTCAGCATGTGAGCACCTTGGTTTAAATTATTTGCCAAGTATCACAAAATCGACCAGTGGGGGCTGAGAAAATCATACTCTGGACTACAGAAAACAGCTTGCTACTAATTCATAGTCTTAACGCTTTAAAATACCTGTCTGACTTTCACAAACAGCCTTTGTACCAAGCAATTATAGTTAACATTTTGACTGTGCACACCTCAAATGTCTGACTGAGATACAAAAAAAAACAATTACTAGCATAATGTTGTTCATCATTGTTTCATATAAACAATAGTCAAAGTAAGATATTCCAGCTTATTTCACAAATGTACACATTACTCCTGCAAAGCTTAAATAATGATTGTTAAACCTCAGCAAACAGCATCATGATAATTGCTTTCATCTACTGACAGATGCTGCACCTAGCAATTATAGCCACTTTGAGTGTCTGAATCTCAAATGTCTGATTGTGATACAAATAACATTTATAGAAATAATAAGCATGGTAAGATATTTCAACTTTTTTCATACAAACAGTAGCCACAATAATGTTTTCCAGCTTACGTCTCACAAATGCAAAATTCTCCTTCAAAGTCAGAATAATGTCTATTTAACCTGATTAAGTAATAGCAGAGGTAGTTCACTTTCAACTTCAGTTACCACAGCTAGTAAGTATAGCCATTTTCACTGTGTGCAACTCAAATGTCTGATTATTTTAAAAATATTGGCCACCATGATGTAGTTCTATGTTATCTCAAAAAGAATCACCAGAATAAAGTATTCAAACCTATTTCACAATAATACAGACTAGTCATCTAAACAACAATGAGTGATTTGCCTGAGCAAATGACAATAGGGTCAATCATTTTTATCTACAGTGAACTCTTGTTCAGCAATTATAACTACTCTCTTTACTTTGTGCACCCCAGAAGCCTTACTGTGATAAAATAATGGCCACAGTAATACATTTCAAATTTGTCTCACACTAACAGTAGCTACAGTGAAGTATTCCAAATCTCTTTACACAAATGCATATTAATCTCACAAAGACATATTAACAACTATTTAACCTGAGCAAACAATAACAGAATCAGTCACTTTCATTCAGGAATGGCCTTCCTACTCAGCAATTATAGACTCTTTATTAGCAATGTAAATTTCAGATGTCTTACTGTGATAAATATGATCACAATAACTCATTTCATTTTTTGGCTCATATATGTAAATTATAGTAACATCCCACTTGTTTCATACAAATACAAATTAACCTGCAAAGTGGAAACAATAACAGGTTGCTTGTCAATATACACAACTTACATGTTAGAATCCTGAGTGAGTGAGCTGTACCCCCAATCACAGTATTCTGTCATGGTGCCATCTGGTATGGGATCCCATTTCCACAGCAGCCATCACATCTACTGCACTGTTCAGAATTTGAGGGTTTACTTTCCTACCCATGATCTGGAAGACAAATCTGAGAGCTCAGTTAAAGAATTGCAAAGTGAATGGTCAAGGGTACTGAACCACCCCTATAGAGCACAGGAATGTCAAATTCTTTGAGCAGTAAGTGTTATAGCACAATAATTCCTTTACTTAAAGAAATAAAGAAAAATGAAATCTGGAAATGGCATCCTAGGTAGTCTCCACAAATGGCATCCTTGGTGGCATCCTGGTTTCCCTATAGTTATGGATACCCATGAAAGAAATAATATCTACTGTAATGTGCTTCAGCTTAGTGTTCTCATATACTTTTGTATTACCTCTCCCTTCACAAGCTATGATTGATTCACATGGAGTATATAACTGACTTCAGTTTTAACAAACAGATAGCCCCCTAAAAAACTGATGGCTAATTTCTATGCACATTTTTGATGTTTGAGTCTGAAAACATTGAAAGATATAATGGTTTCATACTAATCATTTTTCACCTAGCTGCTCAAAATATGAAACACTACCCTTAGACAAATTTTAACAGCAGTGATTATACAGTCATAATGTGACTGCACTTTGCACACGTTCTACCTCCCCAGACCACAAAAAGATAGCCACCTTCTATGTTCCCCTCTTATATTAAGCTGTGATGACAGTGAACATGGCTTCAGAGAGTAATACATTTCAACTTGCAGCTCAGATTCAGGCATAACAAATATTTTGACCTTTCTATTTTCCTGTAATATGAAAACAGTGCAGTCAGTGGTTAGCTTAGTTACTACTTCCATTTATGTTTACTTTTGGTAGCTAACCATAGTTGTTCTCCTGAGAAGGCATGGCACTTAAATACCAGGCAGTCAGATAAATTTAAATTCTACTAAGAAGCTAGCAGTTATCTGTACTTTTTGGTTACTGTAGTAATTTTAGTGAAGCATAACTAACTACTGTCTCGACTCAATGGAATATAGAATGCAATGAAACAATTAAGTGGAAACTCCAAAAACAAATACTGTAACTCAGGGGTCTTAAAGAACCTTAGAGCCTTTTCTAGGCAATGCCAAATTGACAAACTGACCTGCATAGCAAATAAAACCTCAAGAAACCTAAAAGTGTTACTGCTCAATGCTAGCAGCCTAAACAAAAAACTCCACAATATACACACTCTCCTCACTCTGGAGAATATAGACATCCATGCTGTTACTTAGATTGCGTTTAAATCCTAACAAAGTACACTGGCAGTGCAAGACTCTTGTTCCTTCCAAAGATTTAGATCATCAGTTGCACAAACAGGAACAAAAGATGGAGGAGTCTCAATCTGTATAAGGAATTAGCATAACTCAATGCTGGTTAAGCAGGATGACGCATGGGAAATTATTTGCATGCAAGTCACCATAGACTAATTCCCATACCATATCCTAGGAAGCTATATGTCACCCTCTATGTCCATAGAACTCCACAGTTTGTACCTAGACCTACTGGAGACACTCGCCATTAAACCAAATACCCTAGTCATGGAAGACTTTAACTACCCCTCTACAGACTGGGAAACATACACTGCCTCAGACGTACAATTCCTGGACTTTATTAACACAAATACCCCATATCAGATAGTGCGCACACTCACATGAGGTTAAAACATTTTGGACCAGGTATTCAGCAATATGGGAGAGCACTGCACCCCCCCCCGTATCATATCCACACTAATGAGGTCAGACAACAAAGCCATCTCCTTCAAAAAAATCAACTCAATAAACCCAGCAAACCCTGTAACACTATTCCAAAGCTAATTACACCCTTTTAGGTGATAATTTATCAAAATTCAATGTCCCCCACAACAACCTATGCAGAATTGTTCACTGAGACCCTGTACAGCCATGTAAATGGCTGTATAGAGGCTGTTGTACCTAATAGAAGTAATCCCAAAACAAACTTGAAAAACAAACTGCACTGGTAGAATCCTAACTTTAGTAGCATATATAACAAAAGGAAAAAAGTCACTGCTAAAATCAGGAAGAGCAACTCCCATAATGACAGGAGCCCTCTAATTAAACTAAACAGAAATCTAAAAGAACTAATTAAGTCCAACATGTCCAGTTCTGAGGTCAAGATAGCCTCACAGGCTAAAGACAACCACAAGGCTTTCTACAGCTATGTCCAAAACCTCAAAGGAAGCACGCATCCATGTGCAGAACTGGTGGTTAGTGGTACCACCTTCACTGAGCAGAGTGACATAGCAAATTTGCTGGCAGATAAATTCAGCTAAAAATTCACCGCCACTCCCCCCTACTTCCCATCATGAAACACCTACTAGCATACCCCCCACCCCAACTATGAACAGGGACCAGATCTGGGCAGCAGTCATTAATGCCACAAACACAGCCTCAAAGAGCACCAACAATGTCCCAGGATGCCTAGTAAGTAGCTGGAAGACCTATCAAGACCATTTGAGTTACTTTTTAACTATAGCCTCAAAGCAGGATTTTACCATGAGAATGGAGAACTGAAATGGTTATCCCACTTCACAAAGGTGGACTATCAACTGACCCCAGAAACTACAGAGTTATTATTTTGACTAGTCTAATATGCAAAGCCATGGAATGAATTATCATGGAAATGATAAAAAAAACAGACATTGGCAGACTTCAGACACTGGACCCAACTCAGCTGGTTTTGCCAAGGGAAGATCATGCCTATTAAACCTAATGGACATCTTTGAGAAAGTCACCAAGGTAATGGATGAGGGGAAAACAGTGCATACTGCCTACCTGGACTTGGCTAAGGTGTTTGATAAACTACCCCACTCCAGTATAGTTGACAAATTCTCCAAGCTGGGCATAAATCTCTATATAACTCACTGGGATTTCCAGCTGGCTCACAAATAGGACCCAGGAAGGCAGGATTGGTAATACCACTTCCAATAAGAGATCAGTCACCTGTCTTTGTGCTGGGACCTCTCCAGTTTGGCATCTGCTTCTCAAAGGTAAAGGCTAATGTCAGGGGCATTTGGTTGACCAATTTCACAGATGACTGCAAATTTGAAACTATAACAGACTATCCCCATGACACAAACATCTTACCGGAGGGTCTAACACAGACAAATGACTGGTGCCAAAGTCACAGATTAAAACTCAATGCCTAGAAATGCATTATAGTGCATTTTGTGAAAACTGCCACCCAAGCTAATTACTCCATCGATAAGACACCCCTAAGAGTTGACCCACTAGTCAAGGATCTGGGAACATATGTAGACAGTAATCTGGCCTTTGACCAACATGTGGCCAGGGTAGTAAGAAAATCATTCTATGTCACCCAACTTATAAGTAAAGGCATGACATCCAGGTCAGGGAAGTCATAGTGCCACTTTTTTGGCCCTTATCAGAATCATCATTGAGTATAATGCCTCCTTCAGCATGTACCTGACTGTATATATAACAGTTGAAATGCCCACAAGGGTTCCTTACTGGGAGAATCCAGACTATAAACACATTGCCTCATATGGATCTCCTTAAAGCCCTAACACTATACGATGTCTTCTACAGGTTACTGATTGGCGATCTATGCCTGGCATACAAGGCACCCTCAGATCCAGCTCTGATGGCCCACTGAACATCCACAAAATGAACAACATCAAAACCACTACATCCAAGGATTTAAATTTTGCTTGTGCTATAAATAAGACATGTTGGCTAGACAAATGCGTGTCTCAGAAGATCCCTATGCTCTGGAACAGGCTCCCCATCCAGGTGAAGCAGAGTCCATCCCTTCCCCTATTTAAGCTTAACCTTGACCAGCATCTGGCCCTCATGTCTCTAATACACAGAGGAAGATAGTAATCCCCAAACTAGCATCCTCCCACATAACATCTAGAAACTTCCTCGCCAACACACCCCCTGCTACTAAACATCCATGACATCCATGATACATAGGGTCACAATTGGGTTGGAGTGCATGTCTATAAGCTTATAAAGGCCCTGGTGGTCATTAGCCAAGTATATAACTATGAACCTTTGAACCTCTGAACCACACACTCTTTCTTTAATACCCATGGACTCATAACTCCCAGCTTATAATCTCACATTTACACTATCTTTCCTCACTTCCCAGTGTAGCTGCTGCGGATAGGTACTGGCTATCAGTTAGCTGTGTGTCTACTTACTTTTTTTCCTCCCATGCTGGCTGTTATTAATTTTTTTTCTGGTTGGTCTGATTACTGCTGCACCAAAAGGATGACAAAATTACTCAAGTCTTGCTCAGGATACTGATCACACCCTTTTAATAAATCATTATAGCTGGAGCAGTTGGTGAATGACTTGAAAAACTGAATTAATCTGGTTGTCAAGTGGTTCATTTTGTGACAGGGTGGGGTAAAATGTTGAGGAGACACATGCCCTGTCCTGCACAATATGCATGATGTTACCAGTTTGTTCGGAGGTATGTGTTGTCAGATCAAACAGCCAGGGTCTCTTATTGGAGAACCTTGGCAGATACATGCAAAGCGTAACCATGCAAGGGAACACTACTATTTCCACATTTGATGGATATCTTTCCAGTCAGCGTCTGCCTTTATTCTCCTGATGAGGACCTTGGAGAAAATGTTTGCCTAATAAATCACGAATTGTAGAAAATCACACTCATGCAGGTTAACACTGTAATAAAGGAAAAGCTGTGATTATGATCCATAATCAAAATAAAAATAACCTTGGAGTAGAGTGGTTTGTATGTAAGAGTCTCACTATAACAAATTTGTTACAGCAATGATTTTATGTATGAAACTTGTTATATGTAAGTTAATTTTCCACTGCTGGAGAGATAGCAGCCTTCACAGAACTGCAACAGAAACAAAATGGCAGTTATGAAACTTGTATCCCATTTCGCACAAATGGCAAGCAGAAGCAAGTGCAGCACTAATTACTACTAGTATTAAAACTTTAGTTAGTAGTATATGACATCATCTTAAAACCCCCATGTATTTCAAAGAACTATAAATGAGTCTCCAATCATTAGCATTTATTACATGTTCTTGAATGTACTTGTTAAACATAGTGCCATGATTAAATTTCATATATGGAAAAAAAGACAACTTTGCCAAGCTCCTCTATGATGCAAGTTTTGTTAAGCATCCTTCAGTACTTTATGTTCCACTCTCATGCTAAAGTGCAAACAGCAATGCCCACTACACAGAACAGTAACAAGAAGGCAAAATGCCTTTAAGTGGTGAAAAACACTTCAGACTGACACACTTCTTTATTTTGAGTGTAACAGCTGTAAATGTACTACATATTTTTACAGGATCAAAAATGCATTCACTTCTGGTCACTCTGTTAGGCAACAATAACCCCGGGATTCATGAAGCTTGCACGAGGTGCAGGCATAGCGTTCTAACACCAAAGATGGCCGCCAAGCGATTCAGGTATGAGCAGTTCCCACGTGCACTACCTGCGTACGCTACGCCTGCACAAGTCCTGAGCCTTGTATGCTAATTACCCCATGTGCAGCAGTGTAGCATGCAAATGAAGGTATGTAGTGATTCAGGAAGTGGTGCAGGCATAGTGTAAGCATGCAGAAATGTAAACCGTAGAAAACGGTTTACATTTTTGCAAACATAAAATTGGAGCCATGACAGCTGACCAAACACATGTAGCTGTGTGCTAGCCTGTGTAACTGATTTATCACTGTTTCTGCATTTTCTGTGTGTTTCTATCAAAAAAACAAAAAAACAAAAAAATAATCCTTGTTTTCTCGCCTCTCCTCGACTAGTTTAGACCAGTTTACAGGCATTGCTGTATTCTGGACTGTGGTGTAGTTCCTGTGTTGTCCATTACCTTACTTGGATAGAAGGAAGTTTCTTCGCTCACCAGTGGGAGTGGGGAGCCTTGAGCAGCCTACCTGTCCCTGTAGGAAGTGACCTCAGCACAAGAAACTGTAGTAATTGGTTGTTTTGGACCATTTCTAGCTCTTTTGTAGTTCACTGTCTAAAATCAGCCTCTGGGTGTTTTTTTCTGGCTATACTGCTCAGACAAGCTCCTCGTGGTCCTGCAGAGTGGTCCTAGCTACAGGGAACTCAGAAAAGCGACTACTTTCTGGATTTAAGTATCTGTGCTTTTTTTCACTTGGAATAGCTTCTGTAGCTTGCTCTGAACTAGCTTGAACTGTTTTTTAACTGTTTGCTGCATTATTTTAAAATCTGCACTTAAAGTTACATTTTAGTCGAATTTGATCGAAAGTTTGTTTGTTTGTTTGTTTAATTTAACTGTTGAGGCTGCCCACTAAAGGGTGCTAGCCTGTGTAACTGATTTATCACTGTTTCTGCATTTTCTGTGTGTTTCAAAAAAACAAAAAAAATAATCCTTGTTTTCCCGCCTCTCCTCGACTAGTTTAGACCAGTTTACAGGCATTGCTGTATTCTGGGCTGTGGTGTAGTTCCTGTGTTGTCCATTACCTTACTTGGATAGAAGGAAGTTTCTTTGCTCACCAGAGGGAATGGGGAGCCTTGAGCAGCCTACCTGTCCCTGTAGGAAGTGACCTCAGCACATTTCTAGCTTTTTTGTAGTTCCCTGTTTAAAATCTGCATTTGCACGGCTTTGCGTGGTTGTGCGCATAGCGCAGTGCCAGTTAAACAAGGTTAAACTTCTTCTGTCTCCGCCAGGTCTGCTCTTCAAATTTTCCCTTAAGCAAGCTCTACTCTTAGTATAATCAGACTACTCACTATATTATAAGCCTAGCAGTTGTTCTCAATACTTCTCTACTAAGTAAGCACTCTCGTACTAAGTAAAGCACTACATCTACTTACCACCCCTGTGAATATCCACTTCCCTTAAAGGTACAGCACTCCCTTATACTGTTCTAGCATGTCGAGTGGTAGATTACTGGCGTCCTCTCCAGTTCAGCTGGTCAATCTGGGTATCTTGAGACAATGCTACAATTGTCTCATGTACACAGACAACCCTCTCCTCCTCCCAACAAACACAAATACATGTGACAGATGCAACTATATAGCCAAACTGGAGGCTGAACTCTCTCAACTCAAGGCTGGCATGACAAGACAGGAGGAGATGGTAACCACACACACAACAATCCCAGTCCCACATAGACCTACCACAGCTGCAAAAGAAACACATAAAAACACAAAGACATACTCGGAGGCTCTAATAAAAAACTTACCAAAACAACAGAGGCTCCCAAAGCAGACATCCAAAAATCCACCACCTCAAAACAAAACACATGCAACACATACTTCAATAAATCAGTGTGTCAACCAATTACAGCCCTTAAGGCCAAACACCATGCCTGATACACTAGTAATAGGTGACTCTATAGTCAGACATACTGATGTCTCGCTGACCAGGCTGAACAAGGAGAGGGTGACTGTGAGCTGTCTATTGGGAGCTAGGATCCGCCACATAACACACACACTCCAGTCACTCCAAAGCAAGTACAAATATGACTCTGTCATTGTCCATGCTGGTGTGAATGACCTGAGACGTACCTCCCTGGACTACATGAAAAGAGACATAAAGGAGCTCTCCGATTATGTATCCCAGGCTGGTATGACCCTGACCCTGAGCAGCATCTTGCCCTCACCAAGAATGATACCACAATACAAAGACAAGAAAACACATGCAACTCATACTTCAATAAATCAGTGTGCCAACCAATTACAGCCCTTAAGGCCAAACACCATGCCTGATACACTAGTAATAGGTGACTCCATAGTCAGACATACTGATGTCCCACTGACCAGGCTGAACAAGGAGAGGGTGACTGTGAGCTGTATATTGGGAGCTAGGATCCACCACATAACACACGCACTCCAGTCACTCCAAAGCAAGTACAAATATGACTCTGTCATTGTCCATGCTGGTGTGAATGACCTGAGACGTACCTCCCTGGACTACATGAAAAGAGACATAGAGGAGCTCTCCGATTATGTATCCCAGGCTGGTATGACCCTGACCCTGAGCAGCATCTTGCCCTCACCAAGAATGATACCACAATACAAAGACAAGATGATCAGCTGTAATAATTGGCTCAAGTACTGGTGTCATTCTAAGGGGATCCAATGTCTGTCTGCCTGGGATGACATGTTGGACAAGCCACGCTGCCATAAGTGATGGCTTACACCTGTCACCACTGGGCTTCCGGATATTGGCTAAGGCTCTTGCCACCACCATAGTGCATTTTTTAGGCAAGGCTCAAAAGACAAACCCACCTCCTTAGAAAACAAAAATGGAAAAAAACTAAGGGTAATGCTGCTCAACACCAGAAGTCTAAACCTCAAGATGCAGGCACTTGATGTACTCCTCAGCATGGAGAACATCGACGTCTGTGCAGTAACTGAAACCTGGTTCAAGGCTCCTGAGAGCACCCCTGTGCTACCAGGCTATACCTCGTATCATGCTTTTCGGCCCCAAAACCTGGGCCGAACCACAAAGGGAGGGGGAGTGTCCATATTCATCAAGGAAACCCACACCTCCAGGTTAGTAGCAACACATGAAGCATCAGAGACTATACAGGTGCAACTAACCATAGGCAAAACTGCTATACAACTGGTAGCATGTTACAGACCACCCTCCCAATCTCAAGAACCCCACTCAGCCTTCCTGAAGACATTGGAGGATATGAATGTATCACAAAATACCATCATACTGGGAGACTTCAAGTACCCAAACATAGATTGGGTACATTATTCTAGCCTTAATACCCTAGCCCAAAGGTTCCTGGAGTTCATAAATTCAAATGTACTAGAACAACTAGTCACCTCTCCCACTAGGGGAGATAATATACTAGACCTGATCATCACAAACATGGGGACAAAATGCTCCACACCAGAAGTATACCCCTCACTAGTGAGATCTGACCACAAACTAATCACCCTGGATATACACATCCCACCTCCACCCCCAGCACAAAAGACCACAGTGAAAAACTTCTCAAAAGCAGACTTCACTCTTCTTAAGACTGAGATGGTATCCTTTAAGCCCACTGTGCCAGTGGATACAACATCCCACAATGCCGAATCCTTCACAAATGCTTTCTATGGACATCTCCAAGAATGCATGGATCATGCAATCCCAAATAAATCCAAGCCCCTCTCCACCAAAGACAAGCGTCCTGTCTGGTGGACCTCAGCCATTAACAAATTGTATAACAAAAGAAGGAAGCTACTGCACGTCAGAGCAAAATTCCATGAAGGGAAGACATCTCTGTTCAACATTAGCAGAAAACTACATTCTCTCATAAAAACATCCAAGGCCAACTTTGAGAGAAAAATTGCTAAGGACACTAAAGATAACCACAAAGCCTTCTTCAGCTATGTTAGAAACCTGGGCGGAAACCCTCAGATATGCTCAGAGTTAGTTCACAACAACAAAAAATACACTGAACCCACAGATATTGCCAACATTCTGGCTGACAGGTTCAGTGCAAATTTCTCCCCTCCCTCACCCCCAAAAGAAGAAATACTTATCCCAGCTGAATGTAATCTCCCTGTCATCTCAGATGTCCAAGTGAGAACCGCTCTAAACAAAGCTAAAAACACAGCATCAATGGGACCTGACGGTATCCCGGGTTGCGTGTTACGTGAACTCCAAGAGGAGCTAAACCCACACATAAAAATGCTATTTAACCTTAGCCTTACTTCGGGATATGTATCTGAACACTGGCGTACAGCAACAGTGGTCCCACTCCACAAAGAGGGTGCCTCTACAGACCCTGGAAACTACCACCCCATAAGCTTAACCAGCCTGGTCTGCAAAGCTATGGAAAGGATCATTATGGAACTCATAAACAGAGACATAGGGGACCTACAGACACTTGACCCCACCCAGTTTGGCTTTGTAAAGGGCAGATCCTGCCTTTTGAACCTGGTTGACTTTTTCAAAACAGTCACTAGAGCCATTGATGAGGGCAAAGCAGTCCATACAGCTTACCTGGACTTGGCTAAGGCCTTCGACACAATACCCCACTCAGGCATCATAGATAAGCTCAACAGCTTAAACGTAAACCCTTATGTCACTAGATGGGTTGCAAACTGGCTAAAGGACAGAACCCATAAAGTTAAAATCGCTGGAGCAATGTCAGACTCAAAGCCAGTCACAAGTGGTGTCCCACAGGGATCTGTCCTGGGACCCCTCTTGTTTGGCATTTATTTCTCAGATGTTAAAGCAAACATGGGAGGGCTGTGGCTGACAAAGTTTGCAGATGACTGCACACTAGGCGCTATAGTCAATACACCAGCGGACACATACATCCTACAAAAAGGCCTCACAGAAACGGACAACTGGTGCCAGAGTCACGGCCTTAAACTAAATGCCAAAAAATGTATAGTCATCCCCTTTGGGAAAAACAAAGTACCCACAAATTATCACATAGACAGCAACCCACTGAGTAAGGAAAAAGTAATCAGAGACCTAGGGACCCAAGTCGACAGTGACCTCTCATTTGACACCCACATTGCCAAAGTGGTTAGTAAAACATTCTACCTTGCACACCTCATCATGAAGGGATTCACATCCAGATCCAAGGATGTCATTGTACCCCTATACTCCTCCCTCATCAGACCCATGATTGAGTACAATGCCCCATTTGGTATGTACCTCACCCGACATTTGCAACAGCTGGAGAGACCACAAAAGTACCTCACCAAGAGGATCAAGGGTCTCCAACATATGTCTTATTCTGCCAGACTAAAGAAACTTCAGATCTATTCAGTAGCATACCAACTGCTCAGAGGTGATCTCTTCCTGATGTACAAGGCCATGTCCAATCAGGATCTGATGGACATGTTCCACCTCATAAAATCCAAATCCATCAGGACCACGAGAGCTAAAGACTTAAACCTCTGCACAAGTATGAATAGGACATGCTGGAGGGATAGATTCATAACCCAGAGGCTTCCCATGCTTTGGAACAAGATCCCAGTTCGTATTAAGCAGAGCCCCTCACTGACTCTCTTCAAGAGAAATCTTGATGAGTGGATGGGAGATCGTAAGTTTACCCCAGGGGTCACATCTGTGTCACTGCTAGACAGGGGCACAGTAAACTAATTCTATTATATAAAGGGACCTTCATTGTGTCACTACTAGACAGAGGCACAGTATTCTAAATTTATTCTGTACATTTTTTGTACCATTTCATGGGGTGGCAAAAGCCACATCACTATGGCTAGGCTTACAAACGCCCCAGGGCAGATAGCCTAGTACTATACTATGAAACTATTATATTGTTGATATATGCCAATGGCTAAATATATAGCCATTGGCATAAAAAAACATGTACAAAATATAAAATTAACATTTAATATATATAGTCGCACTATCGCAATATGGAAGCGCAGGACAGCGGTGCGTAAATGGGATGGCAAGGAATATAGAAAAATATAGAATAAAACTGCAATGAAACACATATCACGATTTCCCCATAATAGCCAATGGCAGGCATGCTACACCATACTCATGGCGCAAGGGTTGCTAAGGGGCAGTGACAGTGTTATGCGCAGTAGCTAGGAAGTAGTAGGCAATGCCATGCAAATGAGAGGAGTAATAGTGAAGCACAGATTCCCCGCTGGTGTAAGGATGCACCTCACAACGTAGCATTATAACACATAGGTGAGCCCTTAAGATAAAGATGACATCAAGAGAGGGGTGTGTCATCATTGCTATAAGCACATTGGAGCAACTGGGGATATCATGGTTATCTTACAAGCATCAGGATCTAGGGTACTACACCAGTTCCTGGATGCCATGTTACAACATGCCAATGAGCACATATACTTCCCCTGAACACAGAAGGAGTTGGCCAACAATATGCATCTGTTCCACCATGTGGCAGAATAGCCAGAGGTACTGGGTGCAATAGACTGCATGCACATACACATCAAGTCACCACCCAGTGAGCAGGGTAGGCACTACATAAACCACAAGGGATACCCCTCTATCAACTGCCAGGTCATATACAATGCCCAGGGCATTATCATGGATGTGTGTGCTGGCAGCCCTGGAAGCTATCATGACTCCCATATCTGGCATGCCTCACAGCTGTATCGGTTATTTGCCAGGGGGGACATCCCAAATGGCCACCTGTTGGGGGATGCTGGCTATGCACTGGAACCATGGATGATGACTCCCATCAGAAATGCACACACACCCATGCAGGAATGCCATAATGAGGCACACGCACAAACCAGAATCATCATAGAGCGTGTGTTTGGGATACTGAAATCATGGTTCCGTTGCTTGGATATATCTGGGGGAGCCTTGCAGTACTCTCCAGGCACATGTGCCCACATCTTCATAGTGTGTGCCATGCTACACAATATGGTCCTGCAGAAACAGCTGCGGCAGGGACAGAATGGTGAAGGCCCTCACAGCCCACCACCATTGCCAAGGGCACCACAGGCACAGAGGTAATCAGACCACAGACACGCTGAGCCAGCCCCAGTAGGCAGACAGAGGTGTGCCCAGTATGCCCATGCCTTGGCAAAGAGGGAACGTATAACACACACACTGACAGTGTAATAACCTAGGGACTGACACCTTTCTCCACCTGCACACACAGTAAAAATGGATGGCACACACACAAGACTACCTGTAAATTGTCATGTTTAGGCAGTCTACTGTGTGCATCCAACATAGGCAGCCCTCAACTATTGCACACACAACAGCCATTGGCACAAGATAAGTCAACACCTGAACAGTAAATTAAGCTATCAGCATATGCAGATACCATATGTATAGATTCATAGGTAGGTACTTGGCCAACTGCCAGAGGCCATTCAGAAGGCCAGCCAAAATGTGTCAGCTTTTGCCACCCTATTGCTTCATTAACCATCCCTCTGTGTAGCAGAGCCAATGACGGGATCCCTGGGGTGCATCTAGTGTTCCCCATCCACTCTTCAAGGTTTCTCTTGCAGATTGTTAGTGAGGGGCTCTGTATAATGTAGTTAGGGATGTTGTTCCATAGTATGGGGAGTGTCTGTGACAGGAAGCTGTCCCTCCAGCATCTTCCGGTTATTGTTGTGGCAAGGTCAGCTCACTACTGTGTGTGGCTCACTGTGACATGGATTCCCATAGGTGGAGCATATCCATCAAGCCTGAGTTCGACATGGCTGTGTTGGCCAGCAGAGATCATCTCTGGGTAAACTAAATGCCACTGAGTAAAGCAGGAGTTTATTCAGTCCAGCTGCATAGGCCATATGTTGGAGGCAATTATTCCCCTTCGTGAGGTACATTCGACCCCCCCAGCTGTTGGACGTGTCTTCTGAGGTACATCCCTATGATGGGACTGATGAGTGATGAGCAAAGAGGCAATATAACCCCAGTATGTCTAGAGGGGAATCCTTTAGTAATCAGATGCCCTACATAGAAGGATGTCCTAACTACTGTGGAGATATGATTGTCAAAGGGGAGATCACTATCTACCTTAGTCCCCAGATACCCTATTACCTCATCTGTATTAAAGTGGCTGCCACTCATGTGTTAATATGTGGATGCCAATTCCACAATGGAATGACCATGCAGTTAGTGGCACTTGGCTGGAGGCCGTGTCATTGGCACCCTGTGACGTTCTCTGTGAGGCCCCTTGAGGGATGTCCATGTCAGCTGGACTATCAATCATGGCTCCCAGTTTGCAGTCATTGGCAAACATGGTCTGCTGTAGTCCACCTGTGTTTGCCTGTACATCTGAGACGTATATGCCAAACAGTAAGGCTCCCCGGATTGAGTCCTGTGTGATACCAGTCATTACTGCTCAAGAGTTGGACCTGGAGACCGCTAGTCGCACCATGTGGGTTCTGTGTGTAAGCCCATTGGCAACCCAACCTGTGATGTATGGGCGAATGTACAGGCTGGTGTGTTTATCAATAATACCTGAGTGAGGCATGGTGTCAAAAGCCTTGGCGAGGTCCAGGTAGTATTGTGTGAACCACCACCCCCATCATCTAACGTCTTTGTGACTATATGTAAGACGTCAAACAGGTTCAGTAGGCATGAACTGCACTCAACCAAGCTGACCTGGGTTGGGTCACGTGTTCGGAGGTTACAAATGTCTTTGTTAATGAGTGCCATGAGGATGCAAACCATACCATTGCAGACCAGGCTAGTCAGGCTTATGGGGTGGTAGTTACCATGGTCAGTTGTGATTCCACCTTGATGGAGTGGAATAACCGTTGCCACGCACCATTGTATGGGCATGTAGCCTTTGGAGAGGCTGAGGTAGGAATGCTTAATTAGGTGGGGGGGGCAGGTTGTCTTGTACAGTTCGCAAGATGCAGTCTGGGTCAACATCTGCCTCCAGTGATGCTGTGTTCTGCTGTTAGAGAGGGCCAATTCCACCTGTCTGTCTCTGATGGTTGGGATACTGTACCTTTCGGGTAATCTTGAGGGCTCTTTAGGGGGTGAAGTATGCACTGAATGTATCTGCAAGGATGTTGGTGCTATCAGTAGGGTCAGCATATTTTGTGCTATATTTCACCGGCACAGTGCAAACCTGTGTGCCACCACGTAGATCCTTGACATAGCCAAAGAAGGCTTTGTGGTTATCTTTCGAATCCTTGCATATTCTCCTGCTGATGTTAGCCTTGGATGATGTCATGAGGGACCTACGTATCATACTAATAGTGGTCACGGATGTCTGCCCTTCGTGGGATTTGCTGTGTGTCTGGAACACTGTCCTACTTCTGTAGTATAGCCTGTTTATTGCAGAGGTCCACCAGACGAGTGTCCTTGTCTAGGAGGAGTGAGTCTTGGTTTACCAGTGATAGCATAATCCATACATCCATGTAGGTGCTTATAGACTGCATTTGTAAATCTGCCTGTATCTTGAGCAGTGTTTCCCCTTAGTGTGGGGGCTGTGAAACCCCCCACCCCTGTCACTAGTAGTGTAAATTTAGCTGTAGGAAAGGTATACACTGTGGTATCCATGGGTGGGGGAGATGCTAGGGTGTGGAAACAGTGAATAGCTCATGGTCAGATCTAACCAGTGACTGGTTAACCTCCACTGTGGTGCACCTGTTGCCCATGTTGGTGATGACCACATCTAGTAGTTTCCACCCCACGTTAGGGAAGTTACCACCTACAGGGCATATGAGGTGATACATTCCAGGAAGTGCTGGGCCTGGAAGTGAGTACCGGAGTAGTTTCCCAGTTAATGGTATGGTAGTTGACATCGACCAATGCCAGGGTTTGCGTTAGGACTGACATGTTCTCCACTGTCTCCAGGTAGGTGGAGTGGAGGGCCTAGGTCATGGAGGGTGTTCTGTATCAGGCCACATTCCACATTGCAGTTGTGGCTGATGTTAGCTGTACATGGATGATCACAGAGGTATCATGCTGCTCCACTAACCTGGAGGTGTAGGTATCCCTGATGAATATGGATACACCCCTCCATGTCTGTCAGTCCATGTTCTGTGGCTGAAATGTGTGGAATGGGTTGTAGACTGGTAGTGCTGGTGTGTTCTCAGGAGCTTTAAGACAGATTTCAGTTAATGCACAGATGTTGATGTTGTCCATCCTGAGGAGTGCTGTGAGTGCATGCATGTTGTGATCACAACCCCTGGTGTTGAGTAGCATAATCCTAACTGAATCTGCTATTGTGCTGTTTATGGAGCTAGTATTCACCTTCAAGACTGTCCTAAATAAGGCACCATGGGGGCACAAATAGCCTTGGCCAGTATTCCAAAGCCTAAGGCTGACACATTGGCCAGTATGGTATCATTGCATGCATGTTCCCCATCTGTGCTTGGTTTTCATCTCCCCTGTAGGTAACCTACTGGTAAGCAATAGAAAGCCTTAAACTTATACAAGTCTTCTGGCTTCCAAGATAGGCTTTTGGAGTGACTAAGTATCAGTGTTCTGTATGTTCTTGCTGTACTCAACTGTTTCCTGACTGCATGGAGAATTCTCACTGTATATTGTGATCTGAAAGTCTGTTTATTCACATATTATAGCTGTGATGGTCTGCACGTTAGAGGTTCACAGATAGCCTACTACTTATCTGCCCAAGGGCAATTAGAAGCATAGCAACAGTGTGTTGGCCTTCCTCGCACCATTGATGAAGTAACTGAGCCTCTGTCAAGCATAGAAAATGAAGCAATTCCAGGAAGAGTTGCTGGAAGCTGTTGGAGACTGGGGTTGTGGAGGGTGATAGGGGCAGTTAGTGATCTAAAGAGGGCATTTTAATGTGGAAATTCAACACCATTCAATTCCCCCAACAGGTCTTGCAGCTATCAAACTGGGCAGGCTCCCCCACCCCCTGGCTGTATGGTTCTGGGTCACATGATCCCAGGGGTGTATAGTCTGTTACACATTCACACAACAAGGGTTTCCTTGAAGTGTATCAGTGAGGGCTATGCCTAATGTAGTTAGGAATGTAATGTATTGTCTCACAATACATTTGTTATATGTTGTTATTTCAAGAGTACGTGAAGCTCAGTGAGTTTGGGGGCTCCCGCCCTTTGCTTAGCCTAGCTTACACATAGAAATCATCTAAATAGGAAATAGACGGTACTAACGTTAATGTCAACAATGTAATGGTTACGGTATCTGCATAGTTTCTGTGCATTCGAGGTTACAATCCCGATAAAGGCTGGGATGTTTATCATGTGCAAAAGTATACCTTAACCACAGCTTGCATATATAGGTAGTAATCGTCTGTATAATAAACATTCGAATCACCCATAAAA